>NC_071291.1:47856552-48156552 GCF_943737925.1 Anopheles nili | reverse complement strand
TTCAATACTTTTACAACCGAAACGTCTTCAAATTGCTGCAGTAAAATAGGGAATCCCTGAAAACGTTTTAAAATCGTGCGTCATTTCCTCTGCTTTGCTTAGTTTTCTTTTGTGGTAGGGTAAAGTCTTCTGGGTCGAGTAATTGTTTGCTTTTCTGGTGGGGTAGAGATTTAAAGGATTGTTATCATTGATAATGATAACATGTGATTGACCAATCATAGGTTATCTTGGTTAATCGTATGTTAAATACTTTTACTGAATATTTTGTAAAAATTTTAGAGTTATTGCCGTATGTATTTCGGAAATTTCATTCTGTTTTCTAAAGGACGTTTTCTATTTCAACGTATCTTATGGATGGTTTTCTTTCAAATGTGTGTTGAAAATAGCTGCAAAAGATGTTTGTATGGAAAACATTCATGTCTATATTTTTAAAAGTTATATAAATATTTGATTTGCAATATTTGTGATTTGCTCGAGATGCAAATAAAATAAAGTAAATTGTCAATATAGTAGGATGCTGAATGAATAAGAGGATTGAATAATCAATGGTTGCATATTTGAATAAGCCCTGACTGAAAACGTTTGCTGTGCGACTTTAGAATATAAAAGAATGATTGTCAAAGGTATATTGTATATTGTAAATTGTATATTGGTAGTATTGTTTATATATATATATATATATATATATATATATATATATATATATATATATATATATATATATATATATGTATATATATATATATATATATATATATATATATATATATGTATATATATTTATGTTTATATATATATGTGTGTGTGTGTACATATATCTAAACATATTCAAATTTCAATATGAGTGTCGGTTTTACAATCCGGTTTTAATAACTAAGATCAGCTTCAATGACATGAATGGAACATAAATTATGGTGAATTTATAACGTACCGTCTACAGCGGCAGTGTGGTGCGTATGGTCATAATGCTAGATTGCATACCGTTCCGACGGGTATCTGTGCTTATAATATGGCTATCTGAAATCTTTTTAAAGCTAATGTAACGGTTATATATATATATATATATATATATATATATATATATATATATATATATATATATATATATATATATATATATATATATATATATATATATATATATATATATATATATATGTATACATATGTGACTTTGAAATGAGAACAAAAAATGGGTATATCCAGCCTTTCATTCGAAAAAAAAGTTAAGACACTATAAAATTAATATATTGATATTTGAGGTATTGTTCAGAGCTAGTTTTACTTCTGAGAGAGAAAATCATTAGGTTTCTTATTCTGAACATTTCCTTAACTTATTATGGTTGAAATCTTATTCTGATTTGAAGACTATGGTTTAAAATTAACATGTAGAACTGTTATTTCCGGTTACCAATGCCTTTTGATTGAGGGAATGTAATTTATGCCAGCTAAGATTGATAGGCTGATCGCGCAAGTACATCGTTGGTCATCATTATGGGACAAGCTGTGTTTATATGTGTGAGTGAAGAACCCCCGAACACCAGAGAACACGTTGTAGCAAATTTATTATTCGACGTACTCTTATACGCCTGGGAGCGAGTTCCCTAGTGTTTAAATGGAAAGAATCAGGTGCCAAAACCTTTCACGTGTTTGTTGGGGTGAATAGAAAATTAGTTCGAAAGAGCTACGTTCATGTTTCCATATTTTTAGCTTGAGTAATTTTTTTTGTATTTATGTTACATGGGAGAAGTTGGTGTGGGAGAAGAGGAGCGTAAGCGAAGTAACACTACCCCCGTGTTTGACCACGATGATTGGTACTAGCGAGGTACTCCTTTTGCCGGTGGTCGAGCGATTAGAACGGCGCTGGGTTTAATTAAAACCCACCAGGAACGTTCACGCCCGAAATGTGCTGTGGGTTTATTGTTACGATCGCTACATATATTTTTTTCTCGCCTGTTTGCCATGAGATATCGGGGAGCTTAGGAATCTCTGGGTGCACTGGAGAGTGGTGTTGTTTGTTAATGAATGCTTGGCTGGTCACTTCGTTCGCACCGGGGTAGCCATTGCTTCAAACTCATTGGTGTGCTCTTTACAAGAACTGAAGAGCAGAATAGCCATTGCGTTCATCAAATTTTATTCTACCGTTCCACTGTCTTGATATGGCATTTGCTGCGGTACGGATCTCAGTTCCGCACACGTTTCACGTTTATCGATTCATTTTTATATACTTAGGTAGATTATAGTTTGCCTTCTTTCGCCATTTCGTTCTCAAAGGCTGTCTGCCGTCCATTGCCGTCGTCCATGCTGAGTGTTGTTATAATGTTATACCGTTGAATATGCAAGATGCTGAGGGAACCTACATATCTGATACATTATGTATGAATAGCATACCGAAAACACACAAAAATATGATAAAAGGAATTTTGAAATAGAACCCCACGGACAAACAGACTCTAGAATGAACTAATGGCCAAAATAGTGGTGGGGTGCTTTGTTTTAAACAGTGTGCAGCTAGGACTACACAATCTGTATTATGAGCCCTTTCTGAACTTTAAGAGCGGGAATAGAGGGTCTTTGAACTTTAACTCATGTCACGATATGGTGAAACATAAGCAGAACATTTGTAATCAAGTAAATGGAAGATTTCAAAATAAATGGCCAAGAAAGTAATGTGTTTTCTGAGAAGAATGTACCATGTGAGAGCAACCAAAGCTACGCTATGTTGTTTTGTTATCAAAGCACTGAACAATCGAAAACAGAAACACAAAAGAACCAGCCACTTTACTCTCCAAGTCTCGTAAGTTTGGTCGTGTCAACAGGGCTCTAATTGAGTTATGCTATGTTAGAATCAATCGATTGATAATAATAAAAGAAATAATTACTCGGAGGATTTATGGCTCCCTCAATTTGGATGCGTAATCACTGATTGTGGCATTTTGAAATGGTACTCTGTAAGCTTGTATTTGTTAAAACTTCAATAATGGAAAGTCGTGTCATCGATTTTTATGTAAGTTTTCTATTTGCGCTAGCATACAAACGATAAATAGGCCTAATTTCGCATAAAAGCTATTGGTAAAGAAGTCGTTTCAAGTTTTACACCAAAAGCAGCATTTATATGCTCCGGCTGAGATGGAGACATTTTTGGATTACATTTTCTCGTCTACTTCACTGCATTACGCAAATGCGAGTGTGCTGGTAAAGACTATAATCATAAATTCAAGTGATGGTAATAAAGTTTTTTCAATGAATTTGTGTATTCAAATTTTTTGTGGCAATATCTTTCCAAAAATACTGGTGTGAGTTGAATGGTGACGCTTTACTCGATATGAATTCAATTTTGGAGCCAAGTTCAATTCATTATTATGCGCACGCCGAGGGCGTAATTTTTGAGGACAAGTGCGCAGAATTCTTTAAAGAGACTCTAAAATGGGAGCTGCTTTCTCCTTTATTTTTTATAATAGGTTATTTATTCAAGAACAAAAATTGTGCGATTTTATCAATTAGGAGAAACGAAATGTTATGATGGATTTTTATTGCTTTCTATACTTTAGTTCTCTGCAGCCGTTTGTTATGGGATATAGCTATAGCCTTATAACTATAGGAATTTATGGAACTCGATTAGTATCATGTTTGTTAAATATTATTGATTTTCATTGAAATGTAGTAATTAAATTTGAGAATCTTCATATTTTAATAGCAAGTATATGGGATTAGTTTCAATCTTTGTTTCTGGTTAGATTGTGAATCCGACTGTACATGAAACTATGTTGGTTCCTTCATAACATGTGTAAGTTTGAATTTTATTGCTGAACTAAGAATTGACGGTGCTTCTTGAAGTACTTGAGTGAAAAAAAAAACATATGCTTAATCAGCTAAACAACTTAAAGCGTACATGGTGTAAAAAACAAAGAAAAAGAAAACCGTTTTATTTGCCCAATTGCTTGACACTGCCTAAATGAAGCCATTGATTGATTCAACTAACATATTATTTTGCTTAGCATACGGTGTCAGAAAACGGTGACGGATGATTGCTTACAATAGTTGCGTGATCGCGTGCCGACGATCGCATGGAACGAAAATGGAGGGGTTAGAATGGCTGAATTCTAGCACCATCGCTGCATTGTATTCGTGCAGGAATACAGAATAGTGTGCTTTGTAGCTTTCCGGTCATTGCGCGTGAAAGGTTTGTTTCCAAAATTAGATACCACAAAACAAAGCAACGTTCAAAAATATCGATTGCAGACATGTGTCATTAAAAATGGGACTTGGAATAGAATTGAGCAAACTCGATGAGGATTGGGTACAGCGTTTATTTCAATTACGTTTTGGTTTAGGATGCCCTTAAAATTCTTACACAATCCGGATTTGGAGGGATTGCGATCCTCGTTGTTTACCTATCACTGATAGAATAACATGCCAAGTATGCTCTATAAATGCCAGTGTACATCTCAATCAGTCCTGTGAAATGTAGGATGTATCGGCGTTGCCTCTGACTCTGGAGCTCATGGACGCTACTCATGGCACGATAGGACGCTCGTTTATTTTATGCCTTGGCACGTCTTGGATTTACGATGCCTAAGCTTCATGCCGCACGTCGGCATTCCTGCTTCATTTCATCTCATTAGAGTTTACTAGGAGAGATTTGTTATCTTTGCAGCGAAGGAATCGAGGAATGGTGCCATCATGGTTGGAGTCTCCCCAGTAGGAGTAAATATGAAACGAGCTCGCAGTTGGCGTTTCAGCGACCTTTTTTCTATTTTCCATGTTGGTTTTCTTTGTGGCGCTCGCATTTCTTCTAGAGTTGTTTTCTACAAGCAAAGGCGCTTTGGTTGTTATTTTTTTCTTCAACCGAAAGGTTATTTGTTTTTCACTGCCTTATCCTCGTACTTCTTGGTGGTCATAGTGATGAGAAGAGAAGCAGCTTCATTTTTTCACAAAACGGTATTCCCTTGTTTCTGTTGTTACCAATTTTTTTAAACTTTTGCTGGAATTGTTTCTCTAAGCGGTTGGGTTCGCAACGACTTCCACGTTCATCTCTTGTTTCTCTCCAAAGTTTTACGGTGGTTACAAGCGTTCGCTCCGAATTTCTCCAGCGCTCTAATCTGCGCATCGTCCTTGAATCTCCCTGCTTGATTTTGCTTGTGTTTTGCGCCAGAGCTTGATGGGTCTGAGAGGATGGTCTTTTCTTGATTAGTGGATATTACGCTCACGCGGCTGATTTTCATAAATAATTCATCAAGCAGGCGGTGTTTTGGGATACATAATTTGGATTTGGAGTTGGTGAGCAAGCATAAATGGTTTCATTAAGCAGACAATAGATCTTAGAGACAGCCCTAAGAATTATATTACGGGAGGGATGAGTTGACTTTTGTTTCTACTTAATGAAGCTAGATAGTGAACCGTGATAAACTTAGTATTATTCCAAGATACGGGATCATCAACGTAAAAGAATGATGCAACGTTTCAAAATTATGATTGAATTAACTTTAATAAAGTATCAAGCACGTTTAATGGAACAATATGGCGACGAAAATATCAATAGATAAGAAGGTGCTTTCAGTACAGAGAAGATTTGTTATTAATTAAAGCAAAATAAACATAAAGATATGTTGCCCTTTAAATTGTTGCCAAACAATATCAAGCGAGGTAATGTATGTACGCGTATGAAAAATTAATTGTTGAAATACTCCATACTTCGTGTTGCCATTAAAATTTGATAATATTGATTGTAATATTGACCATAATAATAATCAATTTGTTTTGTTTGGTTTCAAAAAAAGTTAGGTAATATATTTGTTTTGCCTGATATTGAGTATGTCTCCTAAACTAATTATTGAATATATTTGGCATGATATTTCAGAGGAAGTGTTTTTTCTAAAGTTTGGTTTCGTTGAAATGAGATATGAGCTGAGCCCTAAGTATGATATTATAGACACTGTAAGCCATGAAATAATACCGTCGGATCAGCAAAATCATGATATTCTTGTGGTGCAGAGCGCATAAGTAAAATTGGCAAATTGGTACAATTGTACGAGTTTTGAAAGTAATCTATAGTCTATATTCTATTTGGATATTAAAAAAATGATAAAGTTACTAAAGAAGTATAATGGTATGTTGTATAATTTTATCAATATATGTATTATAAATTACATACCAAAAGCTGTCTTTGTATGGGCTTCCTAATTTGAATAACATAATTTTTGTTATCGACAAGATATCTTAAATAACTGCTAGTCAAAATATATTTAGCGCAAGAGGAATTTATCTGTTAAAACCATGTTTGGAATGGCTGAATCATTTTTCAATTAGTGTCGTCATATATTAATTTTAAAGAACCAAAATACAACAATTAGTAAGATGGTGGGAGATAAAATATTAAAATAAGTATGGCACACTGACTGAACATGTTCTGGAGAATAACGTTAATGATTTTAGCTTACTTGATTAGCAAGGCATGAGTATAAACTGTTTTTTTCAGTCCTTATGAATGCAAATGAATATGCTTCTTATCAGCTGTATAAAAAAAGATTAAAAGTTAGTCAAAAACAGGCTGCTACATTTATTGAAGCAAAAAGTTTTATTAGAAGTTCATGAAAAAAATGGAGCATATTAGCAAAAAGCTTTAGAAACCTTTTGACAGTGAATATGGAAATCGACAAGGTTGTTCATTCTTTTTTACCAATCTACTTATCGGTATCCTGCGGCAAGATCCATACCCACCATGGTAGTAAAACATGCTGCTAATGCTTATAGCTGGATCGTGCCTCAGTCAGAAAATGGTGTTGTTATTTGTACCCTGCTCATGACTTTCCCTAAAACATCCGAGCCCAGAACGGTTCCGGGAAAGAACGGGAAAGAACGTGGTATCATGGGCTTTTCGAGTCGCACAATTTCGAGAGTAATGGACGCTTGGCGCAGCCGAAAATGGGAAAAGTTTTATGCCCTCGCTAGCTTTTTCCGCTCGAATGGTTGTTATTTCTCGGCAGAGGAAACGGGTCCTCGATCCACTGCTGGCTCTCGTCAAGTCTCAGCATCCGTTTTGGGGACGAAATAGGGCGATACATTCGATGGCGCAAGGATGCGAAACAACATTTACGCTTGGTGAAGACTGCTGCCCATGCCTTGAACTCAGCGCACAAGAGTTTCCTCCAAAGCTAATGTAGACGGTGTTTGCGAAGCAAACATATGAATTTATGTCTTGTCTTGATTGTCCTTTTGCTAGACGAGTCTTACGTATCGTGAGCAAGGTATCGTTACACCGCATCGAACCGTTGCAAGTATGCCAGATCTGCCAAATTGAACAAGATTCACAAATAGGCATCAGAGAATAAAAACACTGCAGTCATTCTTGCTATGTAGCTTGGCTGAAAAAGACCGAGTGAAAACGACGACCAAGCGCAGTAACCACGAAAGCGAAACACAAGGGAGGCCTGATGAAAATGCCACGCCCTCAGATGTCGCAGTCTCTCTTTCTCGTTGTGTTCTTGTCTTTCTCACTCACGCGATGCTCAACGGCGAGAGTGCAGAATAGCTTTAAACAGCTTTCTCTTTCATGCGCCCTGCGCATACATCTTTGATCGTAGTCCACAACCATATTTTCGTGGCCATTCTACTGCGTTCGACTGAGTTTCGTTTACTTTGGGCGTTCATTACAAGTCGATGCCAAACCCAAATTAATTTATACTATCAGACCTACAGCCGTATACGATTATAGCCTATACCTAATACTTCTAGTTTCGGTAATTGGAATAGTTTTCTTTGCCTGATATTACCAAAATCTCCTCAGATAGTAGCAACTGCAACACTAGTTGTACAATATGCGTAAAAAAGAAACGTTTCATACTTGTTTCCACAGGTACCAAAACGCAACCACGATTCAATGGCGCTGTGTTCAATGTGATATTGTTGAAGCAATCATACTGTAAATTTATTACCATTGGATTGTACCGTGGTAAGATATTTGAATATGTTGAATTTTTTTAGGCTGCCGATACTAGCGCTCTTCGAAAGTTTTGCTGAAACATCCTCCAAATTAACATATATTATTGAGCCTCCATCAAATGGTTTCTGAAATTCAAGCATCTTTATTGTGAGCAATCTATCACAACGGATCGGAATCAATCACAACCAGAAGAATTTTGCATTTCAAGTTCAGTGAGAACCTTCCGAAAGCGGTGAGGTTTTTATTAGATAGGATCATAAAAGCGTAGCTTGTTGGAAGACGAAAAGCAATCTCAACGAAAAGCGCACCGTAGCGAGTTTGGTTGCTTGGCAAAGAGGAAAGCTAACCATCCGAGGCCAAATTGTAATCTTGATCGAACATCACAGGCTTCGAAGGCTATAGCAATTTGATTGGAATTGAGATTGAGATTTTGGGCGTTCTCTGAGAGTATAGCAGCTATGTTCGGTGATGTGTTGTTGATGGTGATGATTTTCGGGAGAAACCGAAATAACGAAGTATTTTTATTGATTTACTATAAAGCAGGAGGTTCAAGTTATACCTTCATTGATCAGCACATTCCATAACTTTTTGGAAAGGTGAATTTATTGGTCGCTTTATGACGTTTTGCAGTGTAACTTCTACATTTTATTCGAAAGGTATATGCTTAAAGCATACGGAAATCCTTTTCCTAGATGATAGATAGAAAATATGATCGAGAATATATGAAGTGGCGTTGACCGCAAAAACAAAGAGCTAGCAAATGAAAGAAAAGTGCAAACAATCTCAAAATGAAAAACCTACTAACCATTTTTGTTTATAAAAAGTAATGAGCATGTGAAATTGTATGTAGCGAACAATTTTCCAATGTATAAATGATTTGTAATTCAAACTATCCGTTCTGTTATGGTAACAGTTCAAAAATTTAGCGCTATGAACGTACTGTGTTTCAAATCGTTATTCGTCGAAAGATCATGTGAATTTTTTATTTAATAAATATTCGATTACATTTCGATTTTTAGATAAATGACAGTATGATGAAAAACATACTTAAAAGTACGCTGTATGAAAAGCCGATACGACGTTGATTTCCAAGGCTAAGCAAATGGAAAAATTTTGCTTTAATTACGAGTGCATTCATGAGCTTCATGAGTTTTATGATCTTGAAAAGCTGCTTCATATTGCCATAGATGGGCTGAAATCATGTCATTGCTGCTCCGACACACGTTTCGTATTCTTGGTACCCTTATTCCTTAGTCTTTGCAGGAAATGGATAAGAGAGAGACCTTGTGCTTGTTGCTCATCATGTTAATGATCAAGCAAAGGGTTTGCAGTTATTGGTTTTCGAATCTTCGGCTTGCATGAATAGTTTATGGTTGCGTTGTTGCCATTATACTTTTAATTTTTTAGCCTAGTACCCTTCCGTGTTTTTATTGTGTCTACTTTCCATTTCGTTTTGTTCCACTGTTACACAGAGGTGATTCTGTTTTCCCGTTAACTCAGAGTCCTTGATCTTAAGTCGTTTTGTATCATACGAGGTTAGCTCGGTTAAAAGCGTGGTGAGTGATGGTCGACCTTCGTTCGTTCCCCTTTATCTGCTCATGAATGTTACCGTTAGCGGAAAATGATTATAAATTAGCCTCGCTCATCGGGGTTATCGCAATCCTTCTTTTAGAGAAACGGAAAGTTACGCTTAAGCACAGCATGGTTGCGTTTTTCAGATATTTCGAAGTTACCGTACTTTTAATGTAAGGTTTTCACTATGGTGCCATATTGATAACTTAGCATATTATCATAGCATAGTACAGCAAAGAAAATATGCCATATTACCGCGCCATATACCACACTAAACGTAGCATCAAGAAAAGTTTAACTATATATTTCTATGCAAATGCCGTCGTATAATAGGGATGAGGCTTTGTTTTTGTTATCTGCTTTCTAAAGGATGAAGCAATTTCATCCATTGCAGACAAATTGTTCTACTTAATAACTTGTAGTGTGCACGATTACTTTTCAGAAACCGACTGTTTTCAAGAAATCTTTTGCAGTCTAATGTTAGAGTTTTACTCCACTGTGTAGAAAATTGTAATATCATTAACATAATTTGAGCAAGTTTAATTATGGTTTTTTGGCAAACAAATTTAAAATACCAATCAGAGAAGATAAGCGAAACAAAAATTTCTTTTGTTCCTAAATTTCACTACCGTTTAAGCACTATTTTGGTTCAGTAGCATTTGGATAATTTTCTTATTTTGAGCAGCACCATCTTTCTTAGTACCTGCTCCAGCACTTGCTTCTATTGCTTACGAGCAATATACTTTTAACGATTGTTTTATGATTCATCTGCACGTTATGCTGTTGTGGTTCTATTCTCTGTTGTACTAATGTACAGTGCGTGCCACAAATGTGGTACCAAAGTTGATTGACAAAATTACCGTTTTCTTTTGATTTCACTGTTTTTTTCCACTGTTGTTGAGTTTGAATTCAATTTCTGCAGTTTTGTAGTATTATATAATGTTTGATAGAAAGGCGAAGTATGTAACTTTGTTAAATTATATATAAAATATAGAAAGTATCAAAAATAAATAAGAACTTTAATATAGAATATAATGTGGGAGATGAAAAATAAAAAGGAATATACAAATTCTAAATCAAAAATATATAGTAGTTAATATACGTCCTCGTATTTTTCAAAATCAATCAAAATCAAAATCAAAAATTGAAATTCTATGGTGCTTGACGTACTGTCAGATATCTGAACATGGTTGTCAGATTCGACCAGCAGATGCTGCGTTGTTGTGTGAAAGTCTAACACAATTTCTTATACCTCTATCGTTGGGGCTAGCCTACATAGTTGTTTAAGTGATGTACATTAGGGGGATGTGCGGATTCCAAGACACCTGTGTCAAACTTGTGCGCACGGAAATAGCACCTCCAGAGAAATAGCGATGCGGTTCCTTCGCTTACTGTCGTAAAATATTGAATTGGGTTCGGAGCCCAAAACTCCGAACGAAAGTTGAATGATTTTCAAAAAAAGAAATCAATCATGCTAGGGTAGATTGCTACTTTTTGAAGCTAGGAAAGAACGAATAGGATAGAGAAAGGAGGAGTTTGAGCATGAACGTTTCCAATATGCAGGAAAACAATTGCATTGAAGATCATTTTGTGTTTGCATCCATACCATTTTAGCAGTATGAGATAGCACGCCTCGGTGTGACTTCTGCTCATTTCATTTACAGTGACTGAGTGATGTTCCAGATGTAGAGTTTTATCTTTGGCAATGAAATCTTAAGGTACCAACATCACCGGGGAACAGCACGAAACCGCTTTTGCTGCAATATCTTGAAGGTCGTAAAAAGTAACCAAAACTGAAACCGAATTGCGGAGGAAAATATAACGAAAGCAAAGCATTCATGGCGCTCTGCTATTTTTCATTCTTCTTGCCGATGGGAGTTGAAAGCCAACAGCTCATGTCATCCTTAAAAATTTAGAGCATAAGGACCGGGAAAAGCGCTATGACGCGAGTGGAATATTTGATGAATTACCGGTTACCAACAGCGTTTCTGGGTTTTTGGTCCATGATGATAAAATTGATGTTGATGAAAAGAAAGTGCACAAGAACATCGTCGTTTCTCCAGACCTTAGGGAAAACGTGGCGTTCCTTCTTGAGCAAGACGGTAGCCACAATGACCCCATGCAAAGAACCTTTCGTTCGCAAGTAAAATGCCTTCGGCCTCTCTGGAAAAGTTAAATGGGATGGAAAATTGGATTTTGTTGGCTGTATCTGTTGCTGGTTGGACGTCAGATTTTCATGGGAAAACGTGTTTGTTATGAACACTGCACTCTCCATTCAAATCGAATCGTGAAATCAATTAGTTTCAGTCAGAGTTTTCAGAAACTAGTTCAACCGTGGAAATCTTAAAGTTAAGAGTCCTAGTCAAGGCTATCGTAATTTTGCTAGGATAAGTTCCCTAGCCATGCATTATGAGAAAATTGATGAAAATATCATGTTGCAGAGTGATAGTTCCCCAAAGTGTATACTTACTTGCTCTCATCGTCGCTTGCATCGACAACTCAGGAGTAAAATCGAGGGAGACTAAGTATAGCAAGGTAGGCTTATCCAGTGTTGTAAAATTCTGTAATGAATCATAAAAAAACTTTCAACAATGTTTAATTATTTTTCATAACAAATGGTAGTATACCATCCATCCCTTATGGCGCATCTTTATCATGCCTTCCCATTATTAATCTCGACTAAGACTGGATCCAGGCCGGGGTTGTTCTAACCCTGCGTTAAATTTTGAAGCTGTGAAAATATGCGCGACATGATGTAAATCGTGCCTATAGGGGATTCCGCGCGTTCATGAACGAGCATGAATTCACAAAGTAATAACGCAGAGGTTAGCCTAACCAGGTTGTAACTGTGTAATTGAAGTTGGAAGAAGATGGTAAAAGGTAGATATTAGAAGCATTATTGAGACTGTTCTACAGTCCAACATGGATAATGGTTAAGTCTTCTAATTTTGCAAAGTTTTAACTAAATTTAATATAGAAACACTCCACCAGCTACTGCTTAAGTTAGCATTCCCGCATTATTAGATGTTATTGTACCTGCCAACAAACATGTTGTTCTGGATGCCAGTTGTTCGAATCATAAAACTCAATTTGGCTACTTTGAATGTTTTCGAATTTGATGCAAATTGAAGGCAGTGCTTGCTACACAGAGCAGAGTAGGAAATCTGAGGTCGAAAATTTTCTCAGCGCTCGCAAGTAGAAAGTTAGCCCCACGCATAAAACTCTGTCCCCCATCAACGCTCGTCTAAAAATTTAAAATGGTTTGGAGGAAATTTATGGTCGCATTTTTTCTGTTTTTCACGTATACGTTGTTGCTTGCCTCGCTAGCTTCGATTTTTAGAACATGCTCTCTCTCTCTCTCTCTTGAGAGCCGTTGGTTTTCGTTTGTGTCGTTGGGTACCGATAAAGACGAGAATCGTGCTACATTGTGTATACCTCTCCGACCGCCGGCAAAAAGATGATGGAAAATTTCGTGGGAGGTTTTATCGGTGTGGGATGTTTCGAGTGTTAACAAAAATAAATTCTGAACCGTTTGCAGAGGTTTCTTGGTTTCGGTGACAAATGTTGCCGAACGCTGGTCATGAATTTATTTATGAGCCGTGCAAATGCTACAAGCGTATACTATTCTCAGTACGGTATTCATTGTTTCGCTAGTTCAATGATTAAACTTGGCTTGAAATCAATATGTTATATAATGTAGTTGCATAAAAAACTGAAGTAATTACTTTAAGATTTTTGTATATTTGTACATTTTTTAGTTTATTGAAAAATCTTCCAAATATGAAGAAAATGTGCATAAGCGCGTTTTGTCATACTATTAAAACTCAATCGACAGTAAGTCATTCAAAACAATCGTGTAAAATATTTAGCCCAGTACCAGTACAAGCTACAATAGAAGAAAAATCAATGTTCAAACATATGATATACTTATACTGTACTTATATGTATAGAAAAGTGTAATATAAAGATATTTGAGCAACCAAACAGGTTGAATACAAGCATGATTCTTTTGACGAAAGATAGTGAAAATTGAAGAATAAATGTTTCACCTGGAATTCATCGTAATTGAAGGTAGTTAAAATGCGAAGCCATTCGTATTGTCAATGACCGTAATGGGTATCGAGCAATTAATGATATTGCATTAGCTATTCATTGCTGGTTTTATTACCAATGGGCGCATGTCACGAGGGTGTATCTGAAAATTATTAGGCAAGTAAGAAGTTTTGTCAATATTGAGTCAATGAATACAAGGTAACTATCATAACTACTGTGTAACTGCATTAGTGTCATTGTATGTTTGAAAAGAAAATAACAAATGAAAGATGCTCTTAAACACAATTGCAAACCAGCACTTGGGTAAAATTTTTAGAAATTTAAATTTCATTCGTTCTAGCCCCCTAGCTTGGCTCAATTCGCATGTTTGGTTACATCACGTATTTAAACGGCAACATTGATCAGCCACAATGTACAGTTGAAAGTCTTATTCGATGATTCATAAAGCACTATATGTACTCATCTGTGGTGGTATATTCATTTGAGATGTCTTAATTATAATCATTTACTGTTTTATAACATAACACCAGATCAACAAGAACTAGATTAACATGGTATCAACAATAAAAAAAACAAATTTCACGTTTAAATCGGGAAGCTGTTTAACCTACCAGCTTTTGACCCTTCATGCCGTGTTGATAATGCCGTCTCAAGCTGAATCAAGTCGTGTAAATTTACTGATTTCTCAAGATCAATGTAAAATGGAAAGCTAAACGCAAATCAGTAGAAATTCATCACGTATTAGAGAAGTATTGCTGTAGCGATGTTGGTATTAAATTTGGTAGTTTGAAGGCTTGATCTGCAAAACTTTAGTAAAATGCTAGATAGGATTGAAGTGCATTTGATATGATCTAATGTGGCTGTATAAAAATTTCGTGGTTGTATCGACCGATCAAACGATCGACCGTCTAGTTTTGGTACTTGGTCTGACAGTTTTCGAGTGGGTATCGTTCCAGAACATCGACCGTAAGTCAAACCGTATGCTACGATTAAGGATAGTTTCTTTTTGGGATCTGTGATAAAAGCGCCTTTTGCGAAGTGAATAGCACCCTCATTAGAGCGATTGCTCTTGAGGAAGCAAGGTACGGCAAATAATGCGGAAAGAAACAAAATCTATTCTTCATAGCGGGGATCAACCTGGATCGAAGAGAGCCGTGTTTAATGAGTAGGCGAATATTTAGATTGCTTCTTGAATCCTGCAGTGGATGACATAGTCCCATGACAGAGCCCATGTAACTTGAGCTGGAATGTAAATGTACAACCCTGCTGATAAACCATGGAGCCTATTTGGCCGAAAACGCGTAAATGGTTTGTTTCCGAGCAATGAGAGGGTTTGTTTACGAGCTATTTACGGTAGGAACTTTTTATGAGAGTGCGTGAATTCATTTCCAGCGAGGCCCTCTTTTGCCATGGAACGTTGTGTGAGCGCCGACGGTTTTTGATGAAAGCGTCAACAGCAAGGTATTGTAGCACATGGAACAGGGGCAAACAATTCCATGATTGGATGGGGGAAACTAAGGAGAAAAGGGGGGTTGTGGTGAGGGAGGAGGCTGGGAGGCACTAAGCGAACAAAAGGGGATATGAAAAATAACACGTGCGATGTTCGTTTACCTTAGTATCCTGAAATAAGTGTAGGCCTCAAATTCGAGAAACTGGAAGGTTATAAACTTATTGAATGGCTCTTGTCGCTGGTTTTGACAGCGGAGTAGGCAGTAGTGAATGATTAAATAGAGACTCAATATAACATATAAAACATTGAACGTGAATGTCTTGCATATGGATATATTGTAATCGTTGCTAATACCAAATCATAAGGAAAGCTTGCAAGAGACTAATAATTTGCTTACTAATTACAATGAATTAGAACTTGCTGAATGATGTATCGGTACATCGAGAAAATAGACTCCTCTTTTAATATATATAAAACAAAACTACCATGAAATATATGCACTTGATACGGCTCCTGATTGGGCACCTTTGGAAAAGAGCTGCTAGCTGTGATATGCTTGATATAGTTATTGACCATAGCGATAGCTGTTTGCCAAATGCATAATTATATCCGTTTGTGTTCGGGAAGTTTTCACTTAACAGTTTTTTTGGTCACAAAAAATTGGATCCTAAAGTGGATAGCTAAATTGTTGAGGCGTAGAGGAACGGTGTTGGAAGAATGACAGGTCTCAAAAGAGCAAGCGCGGCAAAAGTAATGGTTGCGTCAAAAAATATCCCGAAATTTATCGATCGATCTTGCGCCAGCACTCGACTACGGTGATGATGTTGATGGTCCGGGCAGGCGCTATTTTTGGTAGCTTCTTCGATTGGCCTCGTTCATGGTCATCCGCTATGAAAGCCACACACAGTTTTAGCATTGGAACGAAACAGAACCACCGTCGGACAGAGAGGCAAATATTTCACGCAAGAAGAGCACATGCGCGCCCCTTGCCTTTTTGTCTTTCGATTTTGGCAACGACACCGATTGGTTGATTAGTTCGGGTCTGCTGGTGTTGATGTTGTTTCTTGGTAGAGCACAAAAATGAGAGACAAGCAGCCATGTTTGATGTAGCGTGCCAGAGTATGCGTTTCAGCACTTGCGTTAGTATTGTACGCGACGCAAAGTAGGGAAAATATTATTTGATGAAAATCCCAGTCCAATAAGCATTTGAAATATGATGGTTGGAACGTGTTCAACATTCATATTAGATAATTGAACAGTATAATACTTCTGTTTCGTACACTACTTATACTTGTTTTCTGAATAGTAACTGGAATTGAACGCTTTAGGCTCGTTCTACTTTTATGTAATATCTTTTATCGTTGTTGATAAATTTATTTTCAAATCATGACATAAAAAATAGAATATTTTTTATGAAAACATAGTCAAAAAAGCAGAAGTTGTTTCTAAGGCTTGTTTGTTTTACAATTTTACAATGTACAATAAGATAATTCGTATGGACAGTTCTCGTAGGAGTTTTTGCTTTCCTACCCCTCATCGTTGACAGCATGGAAGCTTTTTCGAAAGCTTTTACTATTTTCATTGGCCGCCATGCCTGTTTTGCTTAACGCTTAGGTTGCACGGTACTCTCTCTCTCTCTTTCTCTCTCTCTCTCTCTCTCTCTCTCACTCTCACCATCCTTGTTAGTCTCTCCGCGCAGTAGTTTTCGTTGGTTCTTTAGCTCGCTCTCCTCGGAATTTTCTCCAGCACTGTGATGTAATCGCAGCCACTCCTGCACCATCTTCCTGCAGCATTTTTACCAACGGCCATAATCAGATGTTGGTTCGTTTTCTTTCGCCGATGAAAGAATGAGTGAAAGGGGGAGCACAAAATGACGTCGCTCTTGACATGGATTTCCCATTTTGATCGCAACAATTCTTATCCCTTGGTTCCAACGTGCTATCTCGCTCTAGTTGGTAACGGATTCAGATGCCCTCTTGGCGTGCGAAGCCATCGGAATGCATATTTTGCTGTGTTATGAAAATCATTGGTAAACAAAATTTTAATATTATATCAGAAGATCGGCCAAAACTGAAGGTGTGTATTTGTATGGTGCTAGCTTGATTTGATTCTAGTTTTGGTTTCATATATCACAAAAATTGTAAAATTAAATGGCCATTTTTGTCAATTATATAGTTGATATTTCATTATTAATGAATAATTCGATAGATATTAAACGTACTGTTTTACTCTTATTGCAGATATTGTACGATTGATTGCATTTGAAAAATAAAAGTCAAAAGGTAGGTTTTTGGACCAGCCGCCGGCGAATCAAACCCCTGATACATCTTCACAAGCTAACGGAGCCGACGGTACGTACACAATATTTTGGTTATGAACTATTGACGGTGAGGTTATATCAATATTTATTGCAGTTGATACAACAATATTCTAGCACGTTTGAAAATTTCTAATAAATTGTAAGAGACAGATTTTTATGATAGTATGTGAAATATTGATGAAAAGAGTTTAGATCAAAACGATAGTTTGTTTGAGGCCAAGTACAAAGTCATCATATGGTTTAAAGAATGCAATGTTTTTTTTTAAATTCTTTCGATACGGATGGTTGTAATATACTTATTTGACGAATCAATATATCTACAATCAATCTCGAATAATGAATCCGTAGCTATTAGCCACAGTGCAAAACCTTTGCTTTTGTACTCTGTATTCGTTTGTTCGGCTTCTTGTTAGAATTCGATGTTTCGTGTCTGAAACTTTGGTTGTATATAGAACTGGTCTAATTGTAATAAAACTTGATTCACCATGCCGAAAAGCCATGTAAGCATTAAAGATATACATAAATTCAAAAATGTGCTTTCATTGGCAAAAGCTCTTTGAAAACAAAATAAATTACGCACAATACTTTTCGTAAGCAGGATCAGGATAAATATATGCGCATACATTGGCTAGCCGTTGGCGATATTAAAGTGTTACGGTAAATGAGTCGTAGCTAACCGTCACCTGTTCGGCCACATCCCGGTGGTTAGCTCGCTAAGAAAGTGAAAGGCAACGTAAGAGCATTTCTTTAAACTTGTATCGTAGAATGGACAATCAGAATGAGAATAGGCGGACGAGGTGCACGGTCGTATAACGAATGTCATCTTCTTGATATGACGGCGCAACGAACCAAACGCAA
Organism: Anopheles nili; assembly: GCF_943737925.1. Taxonomy (NCBI): domain Eukaryota; kingdom Metazoa; phylum Arthropoda; class Insecta; order Diptera; family Culicidae; genus Anopheles; species Anopheles nili. The sequence continues at coordinate 48,138,357 of NC_071291.1, read as the reverse complement.
GGAAGGACAGAAAACATCTTTTTTGTCTCTGCTGCGAGAAGTGCACCGGCTTATTTTACCGTGTTCTCATTAAACGGTACCTTCACTATCTTTGCTACAGCAATGTACAGATAAAAGCACGAAATGAATTTTGGGAGCTACGTAACTAGGTTTTTCTTACAGTTCCCTGTATCCATCTGTTATATCGCCATCGCGATGGCAAATACAGGCGCAGCAAAATTCTCTCGATGTACGAGTACAAAGTGTCAGTAGCGCCAACCGCACTGTAACCTGCCAGCTGAGAATGTTGAATTATGAAAAAGAAAAAAAAGAACTTGCTGTGGTACAGACGAGTGTAGCAGCATCGGCAAAAAATTGCCTCATACTCGACAGCAAAATATCATCATCATTTCTTCTTCCTCACTATGTCATCTGCTAGGAATGGTGATTACTTGTGCACTACTTGTGCCTATGATGGTATACTTTTCATACCCTCCACCCCTTTTCGTGTAGGTGGGTAAGAGAAAGATATATTGGGGCGGAAAGATCATGCCTCAGGGCTCCCATGTGGTAGGTTGTTTTTTACTCAAGCTTGTATCGAACGTAGTGCAACCGAAACAATATTTTTTTTTCGCCTACAAAAATAAGGTTCTGCCGCATGGGAGCCTTTGTTAGAATATTTGTATAGAAATGTATTGCTTACACTGTACATACATTCTTCTTATGCTTCACTTCCATTTGGTTTTTTTTTGTATTTCTTCAATCGAATAGGCTTTAATGTTCACGGTGGTACGAAAAAGAACCGAATATCGTTATAAAATGTTCACCTATACCTATACCTGCTTTGAAGTGATTTTGAAATTATATATAAATGTTGGATTGTAGGTGAGCATTCGTGGACTTGTGTGGTGTCATTTTTTTTGCTCTGCTGCTACCATCGCTTATGCTTCGTACAAAACTGTTTCTATTTGAAAAATAAGACAACAATACATCCGGGTAGAGAGAAGAAAATGTTGTATTTTAATTAACAGTGGAAATTTCTAAAACCGCTTCTAGTCTTGACAAACGCAGCCCTACTCAACAATGTGGAATGTTTTAATGAAATTGAACCTATCCGAGGAAACTTTTAAATGGAACTATGCACGACGTTGTAGAAAACCAGGGCAGCATGATGTTGTCGTAAGTTATCCTCTGACAGAACAAGGTTGGAACCTTGTTTGGGCCGATATTTGAGGGGATTCGATGAAAAACTCAAACCATCAGTTCAGCCAAATGTTCCCCCACCCGACATGAAGCGGGGATGTTTTGAGGCCTACGATAAAAGATGGAAGTGGAAGCAGCAAAACCGTTCTCGACAACCCCTTCTCCACCCGAATTGATCTGGGTGATCGGTCGGGTTTTGCGACGCAACGGTACTTCGCTCTTGGATGAATTTTGGAAGGCTATGTAAAACTTGTGTAGTCGGACGTGGAGCGCGTCTTATATATTGTTCATGATAGTCAGTTGAGTTTTTGTGACGTGGCATTGACCAGGCATCCGAAGTTTGTTGTTTGTATTCTTTCTCCAAACCCCGGCGTGGACCTGACGGAGAGTCAAGAACGGCCAAATTTTACCAACCGAATGGAGCTCAATCTTGTAGCACGGCACGGTTGGATGACTTAATGAAAAGAATAATTTTTCCATTTTCTCGGCAAGGAATTCCATCCGTCTTTCTTTTCGTCTTGCCTTGTTATTAGCAAAGGCACTAAACGCTTCGGCTTAGGATGTGTTGGTAGTTGTTTGTGATGTTGTGATGGCAGCGCTTGACTGCATTCGAACATTCGTTCAATCGTTGATGCAAGCATTTTTCGACTACTGACATCCGAGTTGGGCGTCTTCTTTTAAATCCCTTATCCGGTGGCAGAATTGACGAAATTGTTTCCTATTTCAATAGTCCACCACTACAAAACGCTCATTTAAAATCGGCAGCTCTCGAGAGCGGTTGTATAAATTTCACACTCTGTTGATAATGTTCATTTTTTTTTCGTTATTTTTTGTGCTCTTTGAGTATTTTTGTAAACTTTACGGGATGATGGGATTATAAAGGGTTTAAAATATAAAGTATACAACTAGTTAAGGGTATTCAAGGGGGTACTTGTTAAGGGTAGTTAAGGGTATTGTAAAGCATTAGAATAATTTATTTAGACTTTACAACTGGTATCACAAATATTATCAATAGTATATATTAATAAATATGTATTAATTTGATTGGAGTTTTCTTTAGGTTGACCCAAGCAAAGAGCATGAATACATGCTCAATTGTTCAATACCATCACTATTTTATTCTTTTCGCGTTTTTCTAATATACATTCAATAATTAAGTTTCATAATTCCGATCACGCTCGAACGTAACTTTTTTCGTCTACGCTGTTTACAATGACCAACGTTACTAGCGATTTCTGCCAATGTTTTTCAGTGCAGTAATTGTTGTTGTTAAACATGATTTCGCCCATCGCTTCGAACGAAAACAAACATCGGTTCCCTTTTGTATGATTTGTAAATATGCTATGTGTCCATGCACGTGTAAATATATTGTTGAAAGTATGTTTATTTTATTTGTTCCTTACAAAAACAAGCTGTAATAAATTGTAATGAACTCTTTTAAAATGCTTCATTTGTTGCTTTTGTTCAAATTATTTGTTCATCTGTATGTATACTTTTCGGTTTTTATATTTTTCTGGTCACCTTGGAAATCTCCGCACGAAGCAAAAACATCCAAAATAAAATAGAAACGATATTTTCAATTTATATTCATAGATTGATAATGAAATCAAGCTGAAGCAAAGAAAAAATCAGCTTTGGCGTTTCGACGAAACTTACAATTTACCGTACTACACTGATCGATCTGATTAATCTTATTTTCCAACAGCTCATTCTTCCGTTGCACTGTACCGTTTGTGCCGTTGTTCAAAAAACTTTCGACGGTGGGGGAGTGAGTAGAATTTACGCTAAAATATGTGCTACGCACGCAAAAGGTCTCTGTGGCCGTTGTTCTCTGTTCCCGTCGAATGCAGCGCAATATTGGCGTGTCCCTGTTGGCATCGATTTATTTCATCTGCTTTGCTTCCCGTGCACCTACAGGCGTTACTACAGCGTGGGCACTGCTACCATCATGTATTTGCCTTCGGCCGTATAATGCAAGACTTTCTAAGAGTATTTTAGAAAATATTCACGTTTCTTATTACGTCGCCTTCGCCTTCATCTAGCCGCCATCTCTTACCGGGACCACCTTCATGGATGGCTGATTTCGTTTGAGTTACAACAGCTTTTTTTACTTTCACTTCACTCCCTTCCGAGGCGTTTCTCGTTCTTGCTTAAGTAGGGTCCGCAAAACATTCGAGGAGAACGCTGAAGGATACATCGTATCAGAACATCTCTTGAACAGGACAACTTTTTGTGGAGACTGTTCCGTCGTCGCATTTCTCTGTGGATACCGATACGAGCGTTGATGAAGAATGCAAAAACACCTTATAGAAAATATCTGTTTCATCTCACGTAGCTCCTTCCTCGCGATGCATGTGTTTGTGGCTGGCCCAGTTTGAAGTATCCGTTCGATTAAATTATCCCAAACACTATTGCAGTAAAGGACTTGGGGGCCAAAACGTATGAAAAAATTCCATGGCTTGCAGATGGAAAGGTATACATGTAGGTGTGTTGTTGTTGCGTAACATTTGCAAAATGGCACAATCGGGGTGCAGTGCGCTCAGGCGCGGAGCATATTTTATTTAGCACATAGGTTGACTCTCATTCATGCGTGATATTGTATTTTCGTAAGTACTAGGGAAAAGTTCGATGAAAGCAGAAATTTTTTGTGATTTGTTTTTCTATGAGCAAAACAACCCTAAGTATTCTTTGCCTAGTTTTTGGACACATACGCATTCAATCATGTTTGTGATCGAACAATGTGTTCATGAAACATATTTCAAGCAATATTTGAATGGCATGAAAGTATTTTAGGTGCATGTTTTAGATAATTTTGAGGCCATGCCTATCTTGTGAAATTATGCATTTATCAACATCTTTTATAGGCTGTTTTGAATAAATGAACCGGTTAAATATTTGCTTGTACTGAGGAAAAAATGTGTAGAGCCATAATATTAGCTAAACCTTAAATTTAAATTACATTGAACTAACTTTAAAATACATCATTTTTGTTTTACTTTATCATCTACACTGAGGTATAGTGTGGGTAGAATACTTTCACTTTTCGAACGGTGAATTTATGGAACTGATTCCAAGCAGGACGCCTTTCTTGAGAAAGTGTTGGAACTGCGGCAGGGGGCAAAAATAAATAAATAAATTTGCCATTAGGTTTCTCTATGGGACAACATATCAAGCACACATGAGCAATTTTCACCTTCATAAATCATAATTCACGCTGACATGTTTTTCCTACCAGAAGAGTCATAAAACGTATATAAAAGATAAGGGGCAAAATGAACAAAAACTAGCTCTGCTCTTTTGCATGCCAGTATGTTTGCTTTTGCCTGACCATACGGAATGAAGGTGATAGAAATTCCAAAACATACACTATTCACATTCCATTCGTCATACTTCTGCGTCGAGATTGTTTTATTGTAAGTAAAGGGTTTGTCTGGAAGGCGTTTGTCCCGGGCAGCGCATAAAAAACGGGTAAACGGAGCAAAACAGAAAGAAAAGGATATGAATTGTTCATCGAGCTAAATTCTATACAAGGCATACCCGTGAGCAGGTCGATTGAACGGTAACATTCATTCCTTTCGACCCGTTTTCACTTTCACATAGTTTAAGTGACGTAGGTGAAAGAAATCGGCTTAACAATTATATTTACACGTCCTTGTTACTATGATGGATGTCATGAAACTACTCGTATCTGAATGAAAAAAGTAGTGATTACTGAATAATTCGTATCGAAGCTTTGTAGAAAACCTAGCTTATATTATGATTAAATGCAATTATTACTTTCATATGTTTATTCTGTTTTAAAAATTTTACGAAAATACTTTTTAAATCTGAAATTTATATAGTTGTAATAAGAAGTAAAATCAGTACATTTTCAATGATATAGGGAAAAAAAATTGCACCCAAAACTTTAACATTATTGTATGAAACACACAGAAAAATTTATGCAATATAAATCCTTATAAGTTGTAAATATTTTGCAATCTAGCTCAATAGACATAACTTATAGGTAAATTTTATTGAAGTAAATTATGGCGGTAACATGCTATTTCGAAAGCACTTTTAAAATATGTGTAGCCTTGTCAAAATTAATCATGATTAATCAGTTTTCTGCATTGCATATAAAACAAACCGGTTTTGTTCAATAAGATAGCTTGTACATAGCAGAAATAGGAAAATTGTTTTGAAGCGAAAAAATAAATTAATAGCAATGCTCGTAACATGATATCAATCTTTTGAGATCGGTAACCTTAAAATTGGCATGAGGTTTTAGAATAATAAATAATACACCTTTACTAAATTTAGTACACGAATCTAGTTTTTATCGGTTCTAGTTTACGGAGTGACTTTATAATTTACCAAACACTGAAATTTCGTTCATCAACTTGTTGACCGTACAATTATGAGCTCCATCAATGAAATCTTTCAATAAAATATGAAAGAAAGCGTGAAGGACTTATTTTGCTGGTTCTGTGTCCCAGCTTTGCAATGGACTTATGGTTAGGTTTCTCCGGGACTCTTGAGTTTTATTTACATTTTTCTCGGAATCCAAATAAATCTGTTAGTTTTCATTTTACAGTTTGTAGTGTGTAGGATCATATATTTCTAACCCGAAATTTCAATCTGCTTACAATAAATTGTGATTGTTTATATCGGCTCTATTTTTCTAGATGCTGTTTTTAAATTATTTTTATGTATTTTCAAGCATTTTACACACAAAAGGTCACATACAAAAGCATTTTGTCTTATACTACCATGGTAAACCGTGTGCTTGTTGCTAGCTCTAGCAGCAGTAACGATTTTTTCGTGTTTTGTTTCCTACATCAAGATTTTTGATGAAAATTTTAATAATTCATTTCAACTAGAACAACAGAAAACTTTCCATTCCGTCGAAAAGAAGGAAATGACCAGAGCTGTGATGTTTTCCATTTTTGCTTCGGTTGCTTCCGGCCTCCCATTCCCCACCTTAACATAACCGCAACCGTGTGAGAATTGCCTTCCCGTGAAGAAAAATTATATGAATAGTAAATAAAGTTCCCCATGAGAATGATGATACAGGCTGAACGGGGTTTCGGTTGAATAAATTGGTTGCCACTCCTCGGATGAAAGACTCCAACCTTGCCCGAGTCTGCTTTCCATCAAGTATACCAACGAAGCAGGCTCTTTTCAGTTAAATGAAAAGTCTCATCCTTGGTAGCCCAAACGAAACCCACAAATCTAGAGAACGAGTGAGAGAGCGAGCGAGCGTGAGAGAGATAAAGATAGGCGGAATGATAAAAAAGGGAGAGACGAAAAATGAGAAAGAAATATGGCGGAGCGCAACGGAACGGTGGGATAGGACATTTTTCCATCATCAGCGCCAGCTAAGGACGAATCTTCCAAAGGACGCAAACGCTTGTAGTATGCTGTGGTATCTGTTTGCTTATGCCAAACAACACCAACGTCATCTAGGGTAATCTCATGGGGTAAATCCTGCGTCCTATGAATTTCGTTACTCTCTGTCTTTCATCCTTTACCGGATACCAGCGAACCTTCCGGGAGCACCTAGCTCACAGTAAGCCATACTCATTTTTCGGAGAAGCGAAAACGCGTTTTTGGTGCAACATTCCCCTAACGCTCCTGCTGGTTCTATTTAGCCGAGCCACGCAGCCAGGCATCGTATTTGTGTACGTGTGTAAGAGTGGGCAAAGCCAACTATAGCTCGTGCGAATTTCCTAAGGCACGATCGTGATGATGGTACCGCTCAGAACTTTTCCATTTACTTGTCGATCCAAATAAGGATGGCACTCTGAAGCTAGAAATGCTTTAATTTTGATTTTTCTGCTGTTCTTCTTTCCGTTGAAAATCTCTCGCACTTCTTCCAACTTTCATGCCGTACCTGGTTCTTTGCCTGCGCGTTCAACATTCCTTGCTTGAGCGAAAGCGTCTTGGTTGAGCTCCGGACGATTTGTGCCAGTGCAAAGTAGCGCAATGATACGTAAGATAACATCAGGTGTTTGTCGCTACATGCTCTTGTCGTTTAAAGGCAACCGAAAATTTAACTTTTAATGGACGAAAGCCCCGAGTGCGGGAAAGTGCAATACTCACTTTCACCAAAGTTTTACATTTCGAAGCAGCCACTACCATTCAGCATCAAGCTGAGACAGTGGAACGGTAGAACAGGAGCTGGTAAATAACGTCGAAGACAGGATTTAAGCGAATTTATGTTTTAGTTTTGACACTGTATATGTACTGTAAATTTTGAAAGTCAACATGTGGTAAAAGGTTTTCATGCAGTTGATAAAATGTAGTGGAAATTCAATACGGTGGGACTGAAATGGTGTCTTGAGTTTGAAGTTAGTTTAAAATGGAATTTAGTTCTTATAGAGTGTGCTCTCAAAGCGAGGATTTTCATGACGAAAAGTTAGATATTATTGATGGGAAAGAAGGGAGGATGAAAGGCTAAGGTTACTTACTTAAAGAAACTTTTAACAATTCTCCAATAAACAATATACCTCGTCTTAGATGCCCTAAAATATATAAATATATCCATGAGATTTCCTGCGACCTTAATACAAAAAATAAAACTACCACGATTGCCTCCATTTGGTAAAAGCTGCGAAACACGAAGAAAATGCTATTCTATATAAAATGAGATAACATTCAATAAGCCCTACGAAAAAGCAGTCGATTGATTTTCCTTGTTTGTTCTGAATTATTCGTGACATACAGCAATTACTAGCCGGAATCATAAAATCGAATCAATATCCAATCATAGCACATGAAATTATGAGCTGCCCAGCCTCACTAATGGGACCTTTTCGTATCGATTGGCACTGTAGGCATATCAGAACAGGACTTCCTCGTTCTTCTTTGACGCTGGATATTTTGGCAGCGCCAGAAGCCGGAATATTTTCCGGAATCCGCTTCAGCAAGAACGTAATAGTAATGCTCGGGCTTCCCCTGAGACTCACAGGTACATGCGCTCGGTCTCTTGAGTTAGTGCATTGTTTGTTATAATATAGTAATGGCTCGACTGGTTCGGCTACGTTACTACGTTACATCATAACTTTTGTAACCTTATATTTTTCTAACATATAGTTCTGGAAGAAATCAACTGTGCGCTTGAGAAATGTTGGTGGAAGTGCGATACAAAATCTTCAATTCAGCGTACTTGTCATGGGGTTTAGAAAATTAGTTGAACAGCATAAATATAACTATGTAAATCCTGGCTTGGAGTTCCTCGTTTTAAAACTGGCCAGAAAGTGGACATTTATCAAACACTCGCGAAGAAGATGTTGTCGGCTGTTGGGTTTTCATTTGGTGTAAGGGAGTTTGGCTTGTTATTGTGTGATGGCGAGATATTTTATAATGAAATCCTTACTTAAAACCCTTCACACCACCATCCGTGCCGGGAAAAGAAAACGACTTTTCCTTCGTGCAATTGCATGTTTGATGAAATTACGAGCTACCCCTTTCCAGGTTGAAAAAGGTACTATTTCGGGGCTGATGTGGGCTGATGTTTGTAAATTGATACTGAGATCCACGTTCCCCTAATTTCTCAGCATATATACCGAGAGTTGGGGTAGATTGCGGTTCGCCTCTTTCATTCGCACCGTCTCGTTCGAATTAGAAACAGTCCTAAACGGCAGGGATCGCTAGGGGGGTCGCTGTTGGCTGATTTTGCTGACCTTTCTGCTTAGGTAAACCGGCTCCCTCGAAAACCACATACTTGGGGAATGGGGAATACTCGAAAGACCATTCATCTCTCAGGCAAAGGCGGTCCCGATGATGAACAGTCCCCCAATCGCCAAGATTAGTGTCGGCGTCGATGGCATTGACATTAATTAGAGGAAGGAAGAAAAATAGAGGGAAATATTCACAAGCGTATAAATTAAGAGAATTCATGCAATGGCATAGACCGAGCTAGCGGTGCTCGAGCCTTGACGAATATTGGAGGACCACGATAGTGGGTCGGAACCGGACATCCAGCACCAAGTGGGCCCATAAATTTCCATACACATAGCCCGTTCATAATCGTGGTTGATGGTGCGAAAAGCCAAACTTCTGAGCGCGTTCGGGAAGCGGCCCTAGGTAAGAGCAATTTGGCATTCTGCTTTGCGTGTTTGAAATGACAGGATTATTTTTTTTGTAGAAGAGTTTTTCAAAATATGTTTCGTGCATCATTTTAAAGGGTTAAAAATGTTAGGTTTGCCTTGGTATGTAGAATATGAAAATATTTATGCGAATGTATTCATTCACAACGGTCCCAAAAGTCCCACAACAGTGAATAACAGCGGTCTGCAAAACGCTGTGTGTGGTCAGCCAAGCTGGCCAACATTTTTTTGAAGATGTTGACAGTTATCAACGATACTATCACCGGATGATGATGATGATGCAGATGAAGCCAAAGCTGATGATCATGTACGTGTGGAAGTGAAAGATAAGACAAATGATTAGTTATGGAAGGAATTTTCGTTTATCGACTCTTTTGTGTGCACAATCCAGCTATGATCGGACGAAGCTACAGAAAATCGGGAAGAGGCAAAATCACCAAAAAAATGCAAATGTACGGCTCACTTCTCCGCGTTTCTTTGTCTCATCATGAAAATACTCGAAATGATGGCTGATGCGAGCTGCAATGGTAGCCCGTTACGGCGAGCCCGAAATCTAATACGCCCTGAAAGAAACTGAACTTAATGTAATTAATTTGGAACAAGAAAAAGAAAGGACTGAAAAGAGCTAAAAAAAGAACTTTTCCTCCGATGGGTGCCTTCGAACGGATGATGCCGATAATGGCTCCAGGCTAGAGACCGCTTTAGATTGGATCTCGACAACGGACCCATGACAAGTTTTCAAATTTGGTTTGGTTTCTGTGATCCGAAAGTCAACGACTCGCTTGCAACAACAAAGAGAAGAAATTCAATCGCAGACAAATGCGAAACAGTAGATTGAAAGAGCAAAAAAAAAATGGGATGTATTAAAGCAGCAAAGAGATTGAACAACAACAACAACAGAAACAACGCGAATTAAATTATATTTCGTTTCTTTATCACTGATTAGTTATCACTAGTGGTTTGTAGCTGGGCGTTGTAAGAGAAATGGTACGTAACCGAAGCGAAGAAAAATTGCAAAAAAATCAATTTGAGCTGTGTGGCAGCTTACTTCAGAAATTTCCGCATGGGCTACTAGTAATTTGCGAAGATGGATTTTTTATAGTGTTGTTTGTTTTCCTATGGTATTTTTGATGTTTTCAAAACCAGAGAGACAGAACACCTTGAGTTATGTTGTTTGCTTGGTAAGGTTATTTTGTCGTTTGCCAATCATAAACCTTCATTCATCAACCTAGCTGCACTGGTACTTGCACATAATCGAAAACGTGTTATTTTTTTATCCCAACATGCGCTTCCACAAATGTGTCTTGGGTGACTGGTTTGTTGTTTGCTCGCTCGCAGGCTAATTAGAGTCTAATTTTCATAATCATGTTTGTGACGGAGAAACTGTGAGAGCTCAACGTATCGTCGTCGCTTAATAAGTAAATAGTTTACGAAGAAAACTAATTTATGATCGTTGGGCGATAAGATTATGTTAGAGCTACGCATGGCAGTGAATATACCAGATCAATAGTTGGGCGTGATAACAACTTTTAGAATGATTTGTTGTACGTCGCGGTTTCTTCTTAACCAGAGTAGTTGTGACAAAATTAATGCCTAACAAGCATCGTATGACATTTTTCGATGCATTTTTCCGGTATGGTTTCCTCGATGAATTTCACGGTGCTGTGGTAACATTAAATCTATTCTTTCAATCATTACCGTACATTGGTAACCAATTCTTGTTTTTAGTTTTCACTCAATTTTCCTCACTCTCTCGGTTGCCAATATGGCGTTTTACTCTCTCTGAAGGCAAAACACCTTACGATGAAGTTCAAGTTCAGAATCAAAGTTGACACTCGAACAAAAATCAAAGGTTATAATAAAACTGTCAGACACCGCGCAACCTGATGAAACAAAACAAATAAAACCTCTAGGAGAAGACACAATAAAAGTGACAATAATCTGGTAATCGGCTATTAAGTGAGCAGTAAAATCGTGAAACGAAACCCTCAGAGTGTCATGTATTCTTCCCGAGAAACTGTGGCTGCGCTCAACGTTAAAAGTGTTCTCATTATTTTTAATTTCTTAAAGTTCATTCGAGGATTGTGGCTTGCGAGTAGAAACAGGTGGTATTCGTCGATTGTCGGCAAGCAAAATCAAAAGAAATTAAATACAAATTTCCATGAAAGCTGCATAGAAGTCGCTTGTCTACTTCCAATCGATCCATTGATACCGCTTCTGATGATAAAAAAAATCTACTACTGGAATACTCCAACCAGCTCGATTAATACCGCTATAGCTTTGCTAGCTAGTAACATTGTCTTTTTTTATGGACGTGATGGTACGGGTGGAGCGTAAATAAAACGCCACTTCGGTCATAATATCCAAACAGAAAATGAAAGTGACACTGAAATGGAAAAGTACTACCATATTGTGAATAGTAATTTAAATTCAAAGCTGTAATACAGGTAACGAAAGTCAATCGTGCATAATACGTTTATGAGCCTATTTATTGTGTCTTATTTCGATAAGGGAAGAGTGCCTTTCAAAAAAAATATTTGAAATATTTGTATGTTGAGAATGAACTATTCAATTTTAATAAGACACGGTCAAGTAATTAGGAGAAACTATAAAATTCAACTAAATTTAAAACGATGCATATTTGATTACCCACAAGATTCGATAGCACATTGAAAAGATACGCGATAGCTATCTGCAAATTACGTTGACATCGTTTTAAAGGCTTATGAAGCGTGTGAAAATTTTTATCAAATTTCAGATACAAAAGACAACGAATCAAACGATTTTCATAATCATTATGATGGTTGCCGTTTCTGTATCCATTCATGGTTAAGGAGAATGTGGTTGTATCGTTTAGCTGCTTACACGGTAGCTTAATGTGTTTATTTATACTAGGAGCTATAAAAAAGTTTATGACTTTCAAATCTTCACCGAGGATTTGACATCGGGCTGGCACAACGTGTTAACTATTTTTGAGTATTGCATTTGTAGGATAAATTTTTCTCTCATTTGCTGTATTTTTGTTGTTTATGGAATGGAATTAGTTCAGCAGAGAAATATATGTTACTATTGGACAACATGCAAATGATTAACCCACATTTGCGTTTTGTTCTTTGACTTTTGAGGTATTTTACACAATATGCTTTAGTTTATAAACACACGTCACGATAGAATCATACTTTGACAAATAATTTACAATCAAATGACTTCAGGAGATAAACATATGTTACTATTGGACAACATGCAACTCATTAACGAACAATTTATTTGATTATTAGGATGTTTATGTCTTCCAATTATTCAAGTAGAATTCACTCCATGGTACTTTTAATGCATTTGTATGCTGTGAAAAGTCTGTGAAATTGTAGTAAATTGTAACGCATTCAACAAAGTGTATGCTGTAGTTGAAGTGCAATACAGATAAATTGCAAGCAATGTTCAATGGTAGCTTTCGCAAATAATCCAGCAAAATCAGACAACTGATTTCGGAGCTCAACATGCTCGTAAAATGTCACACATATAGTAAAGTATATTTGAATCATAAAAAGCATATTCTTATTAGAATCCGTAGGACAGAATGCCATGTCTATTTTTGTCTGAAGCCGGTCTATGTTTAACTTTAATTTTCGTCTCTATGAACGACGCTTCTAATAAATTGTTTGCTCATTTCTCTTGCTACTTCGTATTTTTCAGTCACAGTCAGCACAGATATTCGAGAACAGATACTGTATCGAAACGTAATCTGTTGCAGTGCGGCTCTCGAAGACCAAAGGCCTGTTTGTTGGTTTGTGACATATTTATACACGTCGTATAAATATAAACCATTACTAAAATATTTCTTGGTTGATTATTCGAGATACCCTGCACATGAATATTAGTATTTATGTTGTTTGTTTCTTCAATTGAATGTAATAGTCGTTTTTCGTTTAGCAGGTCTAGTTGGTCGGCTGAGCGGTCTTTCTATTTTTGATATTTTTCCGAAATTAAAAAATGTGCTATGTATGAAGTATTCTTCTGATGATACTATGATATGGTGCGTATGGAAAAGTGGATTAAAAAGTGTAAACTACGATAGACGCAGAGCATTATGATAGCAAACAATTGTGTTACTGCCTTTATTGATTTCTAGTACGGGTGTGATGTTATGCCACATTGAAGTGGAAATGTACGGTGTAAGGAAAAGAGTGAAATAGCGCACTGGGTGATTTCCATTTAGACGCTAGTGGTTATGTATCATTCCGGTGTGTTTGCGCGTCGAAAGCAGAGAAGGTCGAATCGATAGTACGCGTCCACGACCGCTAGAGGGCAGCACCTGATGGTAGAACCGATACATCACAAACACTACTGCATGCTCACGCATACTTTGGAGCCGAAGGGGAAATCATTATAGTGGTAGTGGTGAAAAAGGCGGAGTCAAAATTTCCTCTCATCGCACTAACACCTTTGTCTTCGATTGCTTAAGATAGTGTTGGTTTGCGCGATCGAGAAGGAGAGAATCTTCTCAGTTTCAAAATACCACCGTCGGTTCAGAGAAGAGACGCAGTTACTCTTGTGGGCTCAATTCGTTTATCTCGTCGGGATAAATTGCATGACTTAGCACAGGCGTGTCAAACAAGTGCCGTCTTCGAGATATGTGGCAATTGTTACAGAGCTTCCGGGGCCGCGCTCTAGCTCAAGAGCTGCATAGACTGGGCCATAGCATAGTAACAAGCTAGCTTCGTAACTAATACTAGTCACAAGCCAAGAGCCCGCTCGCTGTCAGTTAGACATTTCTGACTCATAAGATATCACATTTTTAGCGTTCGCTTTGCCTAACGCTAGCTCCAATTCAAGGCTCAGATCGCTACTACGGATTATCGTCCCACTCAGTGCTCCTTAGCTTAGCTACACACTGTGAATAGTATATGAGTTCGTGCACTAATGTAAAATAGTACGGATAGTACGGATTTGTAGTACCACTAACTATTTAAATCTTGTACGAATGTAGGACCGCATGTTACGGGTAGGGGATTACATTTATTACACCACACGCGTCGCTGGCAACCTCTAGAAAACCGGTTTCGACCCAAACCACCATGGTGCTCGTCTTGCTATCTTCATTCCGATGCACTGCTTGGGAGAGCACAGCGCCACAACTTAACCGGTGTTTGGCTACTCCGTGCATAATTTACAAGAGTTTATCGAACTGAAAACATTCTTATGCCATATGCTTAAGCCATACTCAAACCAACGTTTATTCGCAGTTTGGTTAATTGAATATGAGCGATTTATAATTACGCAGCAGCAAATGAGGCAGGCAATAATCTTCCTTGCCAAACAACAATTTTTGAGTAATATGCTCATTGATAAAGCTTTACTTTATGATAATAATAGGGGAATGTTGCGCAGAAATAATGGTGTTATTTGAAAAGCATATTTCATTAAAAATGTTCTTTAGGAAAATTTTCGAAAGCATACTTTATGCACCGTTTATTTTCAAAAAGCATATCTTTTGTATCCAGAACATTTTGTATGGGAACTTGACGAACACAGTGACGATTTTAAAATGAGAAGGGTACACGAAAATCTTTGAAAAAAGTCAGAAAAATACGGCGGTGTGCTCACTTGCGGACCATTTGATTTTCAATTGCCAGAAGCTCACACGTATCTGATCGTCCGTGCACGTGTATTTCATATCCTATCTGCACCGTCATTACTCCTTTGTTACCTTCACGTCCAGCGATATCATCAGTTAGTACGTTTGAACATCTAACTGGAGAATAATGGCAGTGTTTAAACTTCTAACTGCGCTTCGACCGTCGCTGCATAATGGCTGAAACATTGATAAAATATTGAAAGGGTTATATACTGCAAACGCTCATATTGTGTTAACCTAAGCGGGCAAATAATCGATTTCGCCAAAGGGTTGCTCCGCGGTAAATAGGATTACCGGACGGCTTTCTAGTATTTGAGCTTGAACTGCTTTCATTTGATTGCACAGCGAAGGTAAAATGACATGCTGCTATGTATAGTTGATTAGCTTAAACGTAATTTACCCAGCCGTACCAATCGAAGCAGTGAAAATGTATAGAATAACGACCGAATGCTACTGCTACAGGTGAATCACACTAGAAAGATCGCCTATGGCATACGACGTTGATAGAGAAACAAAATCGAGATTAACATGGTGCCCTTCAGAAGATGATCATTTCGCCATAGTGCTCACACGTTGTCATATAGGGCATGCGTTGTTTTCTCGGAAACTCTTCTGCTCCACACTACCAATAGGATCCGTCTGCAGGGCAATACTCCCGAGAGACAACATCCAATCAATTTTCAAACTTATGGAGAGAAAGGAGAACTCAAAGCGTTGCTCTTTATGGGGGTTCACTTTTCAATACCATCCAGTCAACCGCCGAAGGTATTACCCTTTCATGTTTTGAACTTTTTTTTCTTTTTGAAAACGAGGGATTTGCTCAATCTGATGATGTCACGCACAGGTTAACTTGTGCATGCATTCACATTATACTTTTACATTTTCTGTAGACTCCAGAAAAGCGAGTGGAATAAGGGCGATACAAGCAGTATTGTTGCTTCATGACGTACCATGCTATCACTCTACCTGACTAGACGAGTGCAGGCGGATTATTGACTAGATTTTGAAAGGAACGCCACGTATGATTTTTTTTTTGTAACACAAAACGATATGTTGCATTGAAATGCATAGCACATCGTATAGTAAAATACTTTAAAGTGAAAATATACATGCAGCTGTAGGTTTCGCTAACTTCTTGTCCAGGATGGATAAGCAGACTAAACGAAGTTGGTTGGGAATGAAATATATGAAAACTGTTGTCAAGTTATAAACTACGCGATTGTACATTTGTGGTGCAATATTTTCTCAACATCATCTCTTGAAGCACGAATATATTTTATTAAATACATTTCAATCTCTACAAGTGTTTGGAAAAGATACAAACAGGGCACGAAAACTCAAGTCTCATATCGATTGGAGGAGTAAAAAACATACCAACAGATTATTCTTACGTTCATTTATCCGAATCCTTTCACCAATGACATCCATCCTTGGGTTTGCTGCCCCTCGTTGGAACCTTTGTGTCGTCGTGTTCAACCCATCGAGCGATTGTGGTAGTGAATGAAAGCATTCGGAACATTGCGTTTCGATCAAAAGGAACGCTGATTCGATCATTACAAGATAAAACTGAAACAAACCCCATTCTTTGTTGTTTCTTTTCCGAGAGCTGCATCCTTGGCAGCTGACGGATGCAAGGATTGGAGAAAAAAATCCTGGTTGGGGTTGGAAGAATTTTGCGTTGCTTTTCCATCTTTTCTAGCGTGCGTTCTGTTCTACCTAAGTTAGCGAGCGGTTGACGATAGAGGAATAAGATGAATGAAATTTGAATAAAAATGTATCGAAGCGCCCCGCATGACAATCGATGGGAACGTAAGGTTTTCCTTCGACAAGGCTATCTTACTTGGTTTTGATTTTGCAAATCGAACAGGAGGAGGCACCTTCAGAGACTGAGACACACGTGGCATCCGAACAGAATCAACAATTTCAACCGTATGTGTGACGCTATGCAGCCAGAATCTTTCCTCTGATCCGTCCTGTCTACCTTGCATTGTACTACAGTGGTGTGCAGCAAAGTGATGTGATTGTTGAAAATCACAAAATAACCATAATTCGCATGGCCAAGTGTTAGAAGTTTATAAATTTCATGGACTTTATTCACGATTAAAACAGAACACATGTGTATGGAAAATGAAATAAAAATGCCAATATCAATACAACATCATATAATTATGGTTCAAGGCATGTCCGTATTTGTGGTTCGTTGTTGATTCATTCTGTTGCAAACATGTTGTGAAGAAAGAAATTTAATAACCGGATTATTTCGAAGAAAACCTGAATAACCCTTACCATCACGGCAACAACTGTATTCTCGTTTCGGATTGTAGCGATTCTTCGCTGAAGCATTAGTTAGTCACTTCGGTAAGGAAAACACATGCACAAAGGAGAGAAACATGTTCCGTTCTTGCAGCATGTATGTTGAGGGAGATACAAAATAGATTTTTTAAATGAAAACTAGATTGGATTTCGTACGATACACACGGTCTATACGGTGGCTCAATCACGTTTTCCAATATTAGGATTTGAGGACATCCTTTATAAAAGCTAGAATTCAGGCAGCGTTTGAGAATTGCTTCAAGCTGGAGGTTTTGGGTGCCCTGTTGGCGATATTTGGTGAACGGAGTTTTCGGTTACCGCCGCCCTCTGATTATTTGGCCACCACATTTCCCTCCGTGTTGAATGACAATGATGAAAACGGGAAAATATCTTCTTCAACTTCAAATTGTCGGTTACGGCTTTGTTTTGCCATGTTGTGCTCAAAGCAGAATGATGATTTGTGGTCTCGAAAGTGATGCAAAAACGCTGCAGAGATCTGAAACGTTCGCGATTCCCTATTCGCGTGTTGCTCAACGCTGGGTTTCCTCTCTCTCGGTAGGCTTCATGGTAATAAGATGCAAAATATGTTTACGCCATTACCTCATCCACCGATTCGGTATCGGATTTACGTTCTTGCGCTCGATAAGAAACAAAACCAACGCACAAGGCCAGTACTCGAAGCATGGAAAAGACACTACATAGCGAAGATATGGGAAATATTGGTGGAAATGTGGCATGTTTTTCGACAGACCACTGCTATGTCAATCAGAAGTTTTAATGCTGTTTGGATGAGTTTATGGTTTTCACACGTCGGAATAAAGTAATATTTGATTCTACAGAAAGAAGAAATCTTACGAAACGATTTGTAGCTCATTTGGAAGTACTTTTCAGTACGAGTTTAGAGCCTGGAGAAATACCGGAGCAGTTTAGCTCCTAAAATATAACATTGTAATTTTGGACAAAAAATAACTACGTAATGCATCCGTATATAATAGTTTCAACGCTCTAGTAACAATAAGGAAGTATGCAATTTGTACAGTCTTTATTACCCGGGAGATGGAAGAAAAAGGAGGCATGTTGCGTTTTTTGGCCTTGCTTTCTTGGGTGATATTTTTCTTTTACGGATGTTGGCATTACGAAGCTGCAACGCCGTTGACCTTCAGCGTGAAAGTGTTTTATTACTCTCACTCTCTGTTTGCCAGAGGCACACCATCCACGCATACCTCATGTTGTCCTTGAGATAGTAAACCCCTTTACCTCGATCCAAGGCCCATAATACAACATGAATCCTAGGGCAAAAGGGTTCAACAATGAACGTTACCTTGGATTGCATATGCATATACAAAAAAAAATGCTTAAATTCTATGCAGCAGGGCTGCAACGAAATTACATGCCCTTTAAGATGAAACGAATGTAGAAAAGGCTTTAAATGATCACTGCAGATTGCTCTCAGTAACCCGTTCCCGACCATGGCTAATACCGATGCACCGATGTCCTTCCGGCAACAATCGCCAGACGGTCTCAAGCGATATGACCCATTCTGTAGCATGCCTGTTGCCGCCATAAAACGCCTCGTTTTCCGCCAGTTTCGTCTCTTTTGGCCTGTGAGTGATAACCATTGCCAAGGATTGCCGTAAATGGCCATCCGTGCTTTATGATACCATTTACGTGTTCTCATCGCAAACGAAGGTACGGTGGGGCGTTCCTGAAGGCGAGAGTTTTTCATGTTCGCTTATTTGTTTAATCGTTCACAAATGAATCGGTTGCACATAAACAGTACACATGCACATTGGTGGCTCGTTGGCGTAAGCTGACCATATTTTCATAACACAAGCGATGCGATGAGCTTCGTTTAAAGTGACGAATCGGTGGAATAGGGCGAGTCGATGAGCAGTGTGTCGTGCGGGTAGAAAATCATCTGCGAATCCACACCATACAATGAACGACGTGAAAAGAGGATCTTTACAAGCGCCGAATGTCTATGTGCCAAATATTATGTTACTGCTCCATTAGGCGAACATCGTCCGGCTACCGGTCAGTTAAGTGACAAATATGTGATAATATGTCTTCCTTATGGTATTTTGATATGTGTCGCCGTCAAGCCTGCCATTCCAACGGCCAGAGCCCTGCAGGAAGAGCGCCGAGCGCCGAGAAGGACGCGTTTCAATAAGACCGGACAGGAAAGGTTAGTGCTGTTATTACAGTCGTAAAAATGTTCAATGCCTGTAGTGCAGCGCTCTTCGTCGCACGCCCGAAAGCTGCGCCTTAGTCGTCGAGACGTTTTTATTGGGGTGCTCATAAGCATCCATAAAATCGGTCTGTTAAAAATATGATAAACTGGACCATCATCAGGTCATTACGATCGCGGTTGACCGCAGTAAACGTGGCGATGCTGATTCCATTGAAGAACGAGAAAGAGAGCGCTGCCTGAGCGTGGCGGAAAAATGGTTGTGCGGTCAGGTTGTGAATGAATGCGAGGAAAATTCTCGCGCACTTACGCATATTCGGATGATGGGTTCTAACGTGGCCAATAGTTGTTCAATATTCTTTTCAAGGACCTCATGCAACCGAGCTTCGATGCCCTACTTAGGGGTTGTAAGGGTTTTCGGGAATGTTTAGTCAGCAGTGAGATGTGGCCAACGAGTATGAAACGAACATCCAACAGCACGAGCAGAACGAGTAAAGCAACGCGTCTATATTAGTGGTAGACCATCGAATGGAATTTGCGGGAATGGAAATCGTGGGATTTTTTATCTGTAGTTATCATTGGATAACACATCTGTGAGTCTGTAAAAAAAGTTGACTATTGTTGGCAGTTTCATGGGAGCATGGATACGCTAATGTGCTTCGAAGAAACCGCCCCAATCTTCGATTTTTTAGGATTGGTCAACAAAGCGAAGAAAGAACGAAGAAAGAAGATCCCTTGCGTAGCATTCAGTAGCATGAGCTACGGCAGAACGTTTGTATTCTAATTATAAAACCAATTTCAGTTACCACCCGTATAGTGCAGGCACGGGTAAAAAAAAGCAAACTCGAATGTTGCAGTCCAATTTCATTACCATAATTGTACGGCTTGAATAAATTCGGACGAATTCCTCTCCATCAGCCGTCCACTCGAGCCGGGCTGGGTTACGGCTTCCCGGGGAGGGCTGTGTTTTTGTGTACTCGTTTCATTTTTGGCAAGCAAAAGTTCTTTGATGTAAGGTGCGGTTGAAGGGTGAATCTGATGAATTTCATTATCACACTTGTTCATCATTATAGTTAAATATCTCCGTCTCGCTCACCCTCGAGCCGTGCTTGCTTCGTTGGTTCTTTCTGTTTTCTTTCGTTTATCTTATCTCGTCCGTCTCACTCTCGCTTTCGATTACAAAGGCAGTTGGGCAACAGAGACGCAAGCCGGTGCGAACCAGAGACTGAGCGAAGATCGCTGATTGAATGTATTCGCTGGCTTTGGTACGGCATAATGCCGTGTCCGCAATTTAAGTACAAATCCCTATCTTTCCTCGACCTCTTCCCGGAGAGGAGGGGTTTTTCCGCTGTTTCCGTGAGTGACGAATGTGGTGAGCTCTTTGACAAACGCGGTTGAACAGCAGCCCTCTCTGCGCCCGTTCCATTGGATGTGGTCAATTTAACAACTCGTTCCAACGTCCTCTCGAACGCGATACGGCGAATAGTCGTTTTTGTTCCACGAAACTCCTGCTTTTTCGTAGCTTTCCGCGTTACTACCTATGGCAGCGATACTAATGGTCCGTACCACGGCACGACACAGCAGGCCTTCAGCTGGATTTTAAGCACGAGCCGGAGCAAAGATAAAAGGTTGAGCAACGGCACTTCAACGATGCAGGTGATGAGATGTTCGTTCAACAGCACCGCGCACCCTGAGCAGCCTGGTGGTTTTGGATGAACGGTAATGGATCTAAATCTGACTGCCACCCTAGGTGGTGGTTGATGTGTAACAAGTAGCGGGATGTCTTATGATTTATCTAAGTATTGTGTAAAATATCAACACAATGAGCGAGTTTTGGCTGTGCGATTCAAGCTAATAACAGCACGGCACAGCATTTTGATATACATGTTGTTAATTGTTTTTTTCCCCTTTTACGTTCTTTTTAACAGAAAAAGAAAAGAATTAAAAGGAAATTGAGAAACGCATACTGCAAAATCACTTAAGTACGAACAGTTGTAGTCATTGCGTTCCTTTTGCGGCATACAGAATAGTTGAGCATTGCGATAAAATTTGCAATATATTAACAACACAGTTATATACAAACACCCTTCATATAACTATCATTTCTATCGCAGAGCAAACCTAAAACCTCAACTTTGCTTCGCTCCCGAAAAGAGATTGTTTGCAATGTTCGTGCACGTTTGCTCGTTCTTCATGACATTCGTTGTTTTTTTATGACATCGATTTTCGGACCCCTTGTATCTTGTACCAACGGTTCAACATATAAATGCATATCCGCCTATTTCCCAGCAACATCCACCCACGAGGGTAGTCTATTATCGTAATCTACATATCGTTGCCATGTTTGTGCGCCATAGACTAAAAACTGTCGTAGCGAAGTTGTACGCTCTCGACGGCATACACTATCCCCTTCAGGCTCCTACCCATGGGTGCACTGTTTTGGGTTTGTTTATTTGTTCCTTTCTTATAGGTCTTCCTGATCGTTTGAGTGGGTAGATTCGGCTCGTTCAGCTGTTGAGTACCTCGCAGCCTATGACGGATGCAGGTAATCGTTGGGTCATTGAAGTGAAACGTAGAGTTTTCACTATTTCTCAGCAATTGATAATATGATAATTGGACTTAATTGTGAATCATCTTCTTCACGCATGATTTTCATAAAAACGACATTTCTACTGAATAAAAAAAACGCTACAGGTATGAGTAACATTTCTTTAAAAGATCTACCATTCCACTATGGTTGTTTGATGTTGTTAAGTTAGTGGAATCTTCCTGCAGTTGCGATGCTATCGAGAGTGCATTCCTTATACTGATGAGAGTATTGACCTACTCCTTTCTTTTCGGAAAATTGAATCGTTCATTATTCATCGAGTTATATGAATAAAAGATATCTGTGCTTACTGTAGCTGGTACTGTAATTTTCTGACTGCTTTTACCTGTTGTTCTTTCTACGTACTCCGTATTCCTTATATTTGTGTAATACCAAACAAGCTCTAACGGATGCAGCGGACAACGTTCTGGAAAACTATGGTCACACAATACATAGAATATTAAACCGGAAAAGTGATGTCAAGCTGATTTCATTAATATAATTGTAAAATCTCTTGATAAATGTACTTTAAGCTTGAAATTCATAAAATTACTATGTTCATTACACAACGATAATCATTCATTGCATAGCTACTAAAACTATGTTGATTTGAGTAGCTCAATCATGTGACGTATCAGTTAAAAAAGCTTTACATCAGCTTCAGAGTTATTGAAAATTACACTTTGGTAAATTTGTTGTTAAATAAATGATATGCAATAAGAAACAGATGCATGTACATTATTGTGCTAATTTTTATATTGCATATTTTTTGGTATCAAATATACTGTTTCTTCTTAAACAGAAATAATATTAGCGGCCGGCATACGTTTCATCTCGTTGAAACCCTCTTATAAAAATGGTATAATTCATTTTTCATTAACTGTCTCCACCGAGCATCGATTACGGGTTATCTTTAAATTTGTTGTAACCACCATCTCATGGTATCTTTTCAATGGGGTGGTAAGCATCCTATTTTTATCCTAGAGCGAGTAAAGTAATAATAAATTTATGCCAATTTTTTGCATCTGTTGCAAAAGAAGCCAAAAGACGGATGGGGAACTAATGCCGGGTACATACTTTTCTAATCCGTATTTTGGCTAAAGCGTGGTAAAGAGCGAACGGCTAGCTGGTGTTGTTAGAGCTACGGAATGGTATGACAAAATCCGATACCATAGTGTAAAAAAAAAACAAATTGTCACACTTCTGGATCGCACTTGTCCACTGGATGCAACAAGCTAGAAAAAGTTTTTTCATTAAAACTTTCTTTTGCCGAGTAAACGAGACAACGAACAACCGGACGATAGATAGTTTTCTCCCGGTGATGATTCCGAGCTCATCATTCAATGTTGGCAAACAAACGCCGGACAGAGGTTTCTCAGCAAAAAATATCCATCTATGCTCTTTTTCAAAGCAGTGACAAAGATGAAAGATGGTAAACAAGTACGAAGAAAATGAAAAACGAAACTTTGGTAACTAGTGTATAGAGACTAATATTAGGTGCCTGCAAGCAGCGCTTAAATCCTATCATCCCTAGATGAGAGGCTCTCTTCTACTAGTTTGTCGCGCTGAGGAAAACAAATTTAGCTGCAACGGGCGGTGTTTGCATTATTACTCTAGAATACTCCCACGAATGCGGTGTTGCAGGCGGCTTTTAGCATGTAGAGCAACTTCTAATCTTTTTTTGTACAAAAATTAAACATACGGACCAGAAACTGTGACTAAAGCGATGTAAATGATATAAGATAACTCTAGTGTTGCTTTTGAATAATAGCCCATACTGTTA
This sequence comes from Anopheles nili, assembly GCF_943737925.1. Classification (NCBI taxonomy): domain Eukaryota; kingdom Metazoa; phylum Arthropoda; class Insecta; order Diptera; family Culicidae; genus Anopheles; species Anopheles nili. The sequence continues at coordinate 48,114,576 of NC_071291.1, read as the reverse complement.
GTGTAAAGATTTTTGTTAAAGTGAGCTTCATCGTTTCATAAGATGATATTTTTTGCTTTCAAATGTAGACTTTTATTGTTTCAATATTCCTATGGTTCCTTTCTTACTTTAATCGAGAATATGATTATAAGCTGCTTAAAGGGATTTTGTTTGAAAATAATATTATTTAGACGATTTTTGTATTTATATTTGTTTACCGTAAAGATCACGTGCAACTATAATATGTGATACATTAAAAAGTGATAAATGTTTTCTATGCTATAAGCTATGTAAAATATAACATTTCCCATATTCGCATAGGTTCAACAGATTTATCTCGTTGTGTGCTGCATGTTTGCATGTATACTTGTGTGCCAAAAATCCTTGATTCAAAAAGAAGTGTCGCTATTTGTCATCTTGTCATACCAGACGGTTATTTGCGATGCCGCAAATACGTTAGACGCATTATAATAATACATGTTGGCAACATTGTAATACCGAGACCAGTAGCTCAACGTGTTAAAATTTGCATTTTTGGGTTTGAGTAATGGTGCTGATCGATGAACGCAAGCAGAGAAGGGGATAAAACCTCCCTTTTGTGGGAGATTGTTTAGCCGACCAAGGAAAAAAACTATGCCAATCTATTAATTTGAAATATCACTACCACCACCAGCTGAGCAGCGCTGCTCGTAAATGTGTGGGTGTTTTTTTCTGCAAATTTCGGCATCGTATGCGTTGTATTTCTTTGCTGTTGAGCGCCCGTTTTCATTTAAAAGACCAACGCAAAAGTAGCAGGCCGATACTTTGCGCACGGTCCCGTCTGGTTACATTTCCGTACAAATTTTCTGGGGCTTATCCATGAGCAACAACAAAATAGGTGAATAATAAAAAAAGGCAAACACAAGAGTTAACAACTGCGTGTCGCTGTAGTGCTCAAGGCCGACCATTTTTAACCCTTTCCCATCATCATCATTATCCGCTCTCCCTGGCTGGCTGGTGACGCTTACTTGTCGAAACCGGACGGGGTGTAGTTTCTAGTTAAAGCTACGCGTAATGTTTAGATTTTTGCTTACCCTTCCTTTGCAAGCGGCTAATCAATCCTTTCATCTATCTGTTTCTTTCATTTTTTTTGATAACCATCTTTCTGTTTCCGCTGTCTGTTAATTTGCCCATTCTCTTTGAGGTATGTTCTTCGAGGGATCACTGCAGGGCTATAGGGATGTATTTTCAACTTTCGTTTGCTTTTAGCAGCTTTGTTTCCATATAATTTATTCAAAACATTTTCTCGCCACAAATTTTAGAATGCAAATGATGCCATATCCCTGGGAGCAGCGTAGCCCATGATTCTCATTTTTTGGCTCATCCTGGTCAGCGTGTGAGCATGGGGGTGGCGCTGAAACAAGAGCGCATTTTGCGGGCTTCCTTGGGCATATTTTTTCCTACAACCCTTTGAAATAGTTTCTCTTCTTGTGGGGTACTGATTGGCATGTTGTGGCGAAAAGGTTTTTGCTTCTGCCACATCTAACTACCATCTGCTTTTGCGCTATCGCTACAGGAGTCTTTCTTTCGAATGTTTATTCAAAACAGATGCCTAGCACAACAAGCAATATAATGAAATTGATGAGAGGCCGTCTAATTAGATTTTCAGTAATCATAGCATTGACTGGCATAGTTTTTGGGGAACTTTATCAAATCATTCGATGGACTTGAGTTTATCGCATATGTAAAGAGTTGATATACTCAAAAACTTATTAAAACAATATCTTGTTTGATGTACAATCGAAACAGATTGTTATAACACGTATCCGAAGGATCATTTATTATGATTAAGAATATTAAATACACAAAATGGATTAAAATTGTTACACATTGGACAGCATCGGTTCACGTGCACTAATTGCTGGCAGCATTCACGATCCACTATGACTGTTTCTATGTAAAATAGCTATCAAAATTAAAAAACAATAGGTTTTCGATTTTAATCTTGACTACGTTTAGAGAAAGTGATGACGCTACCAAAACCAGCTGATGTTCCTTTGCTAGCTGATGCCATCTGTTGCTCTTTTCACACAGTTTGACAGCAACCACCGACTGCTTTATGCCGACTGACATTCTACAATGAGGCAGCACCATGTCGGTGTAATCCGTTTCGGCATCGCTTCCATCATCACGATTCCGTACAAATGGCCGAATTCAAACAAAATGGCGTAGGAATAAGAGATTGCGTTTTCGGCTCAAAACAGATGTGATAGCTATTATATCACTGTTAATATGTCGATGAAATGATGCAATACTGATACCCAACAATTTGCACAACATACATTGCACATCTCTAATAAAGAAAACTTGATGGCTGTTTGCCATGGAAGCAAGTTCGTTTGCGGTTCAACGGAAAATTCGAACCTAGGAACTTTGCTCAACCTGTTCACGAAGCGTACAATCGTGGGGCTTTTATAGTCTTTTCCATCGCGGGCTCCTTCAAAGTTGCGGCCGAAGCTTTGCGTCTCTCTAGAACTTGACCCTGTTTTAGTTTCTCGCAGTGATGAAAGAAAGTACGCTAGGTGGAGCAATGTCTGTCGCTCTTGTTTCAGCCACAAAATACATCGAGTTTTTAGCGTTCCACTTCACCGTCTGCGCAAAGTTTCACCATCATTGAAACTTTATATCGTTTCCAAGGGGGCTTAATCAAGGATTCGAACCAAGTTTTAGACCGTTGCCGCTGGCATTGGATTGAAAATATGCAGCCATTATTTTCTTTCTTGTGAATGTTGTAAATTTCGCAATTGGTTGAAGAATCTTTTACTCAAAGGAAAACATGAATCAACCTAATAACTTGAGGCGCAGGAAGTTGTTAGAGTTGCTATTCAAAATAGCATTTTCAATGTTGAAATTAATATTTTGTTATATATATTTTATCCTTCTCAACAAATGTGTATCTAATTTGCAAAATTCGAAAATGATGAACATGATTTTTGAAATAAAACTTATGTGAATTTTCCAGAATGCAAATCACAGTAATGTGTATGAAAACAAACGTGCATTTCGAAAAAAATGTGTTAGTCACTTTGATGTGAAAGTTAACAAAATCTTAATGAAATTATGTTTGCATATTCATATTATTTATTTATGAATTCTTGTTTGATATTTTTCAAAGCAAGTATTTAGTGCAAAAAACTATCTCAACATAGCGGTGGGCTAGCATTTATAAATAAACACCATTGGCCATCACAGTTGCGTTATCAAAATATAGCCCAATTGAACAAAAGACATTTATGATGACACTAGTCGACCTCATTAGCCATATTAGCCCGGGAGATAAGAGTTAAAAGTAATGTGTCAAACAAAACAAGGGAGAATAAAAAATCAATCTAACACAGAGAGGTTTTCAAGACTCTGGACTTCATATAACTTAGTTTGTCTGATAGCAGCTGTTCGCTAGCATGTTTTGCCGTGAGATCGTCGAAAATTTATTAAAATATCTGTAAAATATCAAACCCCGTTTTTATAATATTTCGTTAAATGTGATTAATCCAAATGATACTGCACTGTGTTGGTATCGGGAAAAAAGTCAGTTCCTTGTACGTGTTTTAGAGGGCCAGTGTTAAATTCTCATTTTCTGTGTTGCGATTCTTTTTCGCTAGATGATGGCTGAAAAAGTCACGTGATACGATAAATAATGTATATCTACGGTTTCGGAACCATTATATACGCAACGTTGGTACATGCAGATCAGGATGTTACACCTACACACTTGAATTTCTGCGGCATAGCTCTACCAGGCATGCGCCGTTATCGATACGACACTGTTTTTGCTCAGAAGCAGACATACTGCGCTCTGTTCGGATGTAGTCGCATGCGTTGTGTAGGCGGAAGTGGGTGGGAGGGGGCGGAGGCGGGATATATTTCCACGATTGCGTATAACATGCGTTCAAAACAGGGTTCGAAGTGTAGTGTGAGTGTGGTGAAGAAAATGAACACAACCACAATGCCACTGTCGTTTAGGCGTTTCAACGATATACAGAGTAATGTCGCTTCGTAAGCAACTACAGCGCATAGAGTGTATTGGTGAGTTATGATGTTGCTATCACACCCCATGGCCATTGCAGAAAAGCAGCATCTGGACCAGAAGATAGAATGGCAGCTCGTATCTAAGATTGCAAAGGATCTCTGTACATAAAAGCTTGGCATTCGAGGTGGGTTTGAGATGGGCAAAGAATGCAAAAAAGCTAAAGAGCGAAACGCATATTTACACCCAGGGACCATCAGTGAACTGGTATCGCATCGGCTTTCTTACATGGAAAATAAATTATACCCAAAAGTATAATTTATTTTTGCTACCTCGAACACCATTTGGTGGAAGGTGGAAAGCAGCCCCACTACCATTCACTGTCGTTCGTTCGTCACTTGCGTAAGGCATGCTCAGTAATGGAACCAACAAATATCCGACGCTGAGAGGCAGCACCTCACAGCAGCAACGACAATGGCAAAAGGTGTACAGGATATGGCATTAAAGATATGCCTGGCAATACGACCGTTCACAGAACGCAGAACGAATCAATGGAAAGGGTGGCCTGCGTAGTCTGCGTAGCACAGAGTAACTGGACACAAATGGACGGAAACGTTACATAACAAGTGTACAAGTAATGGTAAGCAGATGGCTGGTGAGGAGAAAAGACAGGAACTTGACGAATATATCGGGCGAAGGAAAAAAATAAGCACTTCCCTTCAAATGGGTAGCAATGGAGCCTGGCAAAGATTGAAAATAGTAATACAGGGTGAATAGAAACGTACGAACAGTACCATTTAAGTCTGAAATGATATATTACAACTACTTCTTGAACAAACTTCGCATATTTTACTATGCAGCAGTTATTTTAGAGTACGTGATTTGGGTTCTATAGTCCGAGGGATAGAAGAGCTAAAGTGTTTTGGAGTGAAATATTAACATTCGTGTACGAAAATGAATGGTTAAAAATGAGAACATGAATGTAATTTTTCAATATGCATTAACAAATTGATAATCATGTAAAACAAGTTTTTCATCAACATGCACAAGCTACGTATTTGAGATATTCAAGTACGAGCGAAACATATATAGCTATAAATGGTTGGGTATGGGTTTGGTTTATAATTTTTTACATTGTTCAAATTGTAAGCACTTACGAGTTCATTACGATTACAGTCCATTTATGTTGCATGTAACTAAAAAAAATAACAGTATAATAACAATGTTAACAATTGTTTGTTTCATCGCTATGTATTATTTAGTAAAGTTGAGTAATAAATCATATAAGTTCTACAAATTTGAGCGCATTACAAATTAGTAAAATATTGCACGACACAATAAAATCAAATGATATATTTACTTCAAGCGAGCATATCAAACTTATCCTTTACCTTAAGCCTCCGTTTAGTTTGAAGTGTGTGTTAGGCATATACGTCATTTATTTAATTCAATCATCGAAGCATTTTCTTAATTTAATGCGACTTCAAATCGATTATCTTCATCTATCCATTTATGTCTGGGTATGCTCGCTTTCATCTAGATAAGGTGTGCCAACAACGAATGGTCAGGCTGTGAGCCTCGTAAAAGATTCGTAGTTGATCCCTTTTCTTCAAATTTGTTACTCCGAACGGCATACTTTATGGCGAAGTCATAAGAATACAATTTAAAATTAATAATCTCAAATTTGAATGCATGATTTACTATTGGATTTAGATTAATCAGCTTTTATATCCGATTGAATGGAAGAGATAACCTGGGACTCCCTGATGACGGGATGCAATGCTGAATCTGATGAGAACGGATAGTAAGGCTTAGGATAGGATAGGAAGATCGTTCGTCTTCCGATATATGTTGAATTAATGACGCATAAGTTTGCATCATTTAGGTTTGGTCAACATAAATTAACATCTTAGAAACGAAATTGTTGCAAAAATATCATCTTCAGAATGATCAATACAACCGCTTGGTTGGTAGTAAATAATCATCATCATCATCATCATAGAATATAATCATCATACCAACAAATGTAGTATCAGCTAATCGTTATATAATCATAACAATAATTTTTTAATTGGGCTCAATGATGAACACGAAAATAGAAAGAAAAATCAAACACGTTCTTTCTGGCACATGAAGTTTTTCGTCTTAAACTGGGTATCAACAACTGGGTTCAAGCCTACTCTCACAGCTCAATGACAAATGTTCGTATTCAAGACGTACAGTAAACACTTTGTGTCCGTTCTGATGCACCAAAGAGGACGCTTGGACACAGCGGTCGTGTCTGGATGCAATAAAACGGCTTTGAAGGGCGTAAAGTCTGGCAACAAAAACACACCCCTTTTCTGCCACGACCTCGGTTAAAGGTAGCCAAGGCCGCCGGACCAGTATAAAGTCAGTCTCTCCGTTTTCAGTGATCATAAATCTAGAACATGAAACGAACGCTCAAATGTTGCGTCGAGGCCTGTAAAGTGCTCCATAAAATACCTTCCTCAAGTGTCCTCCGCCATGAGCGTGCTGGCGAAGAGAAGCGTGGATTTCATTCACACTTCTTTAGCTGTGCTTCCGGGTGCATACGTGACGATGCGGCTGAAAGTGCATGGTTTCTCTCCCCACGCGGGAAGATTTTGGCCAGCCGGCGATCAATCAGCTGCTGCTGGTCTGGTCGGTTTGCGAGCGGCGGAACAGTCGCAGTTACGCTGCACACGTCCGTCATTCAGCTTTAATTCGGAGTGAAGATATCATCGGGTCAACGGGCTGTGTAAGCGTCTCTCGACTCTCCCGTCATCGTAGTAAATTTCGGGTCAGGTTTAAACATACCGTGTTACATTTTACGAGGGTAATAATAACTAATTTTTGTTACTACCCATAAATTGTTTATGCTGTTTCTGTAAATAAATGCAATCTTTGTGCTTTTGGTATTCTTTCGAACGAAGCGATTCGTTTTCACTCAATATTTGATAGAATAAATTTGTTTAATTCTTTGGCCCTACGCACGAGCGTAATATGTTCGTTTCATGATTCGTTTATTAGTTGCTAGTTCGTTTATACCAAACAAAATCATTGAATTCGCGACTGTAGATAGATAAAAAAATAGAATGCGTCATTCTATTTAGCGACGCGTTTCTGTGGTCAGCATGAGCAAGCATCTTCGTTTGCGTTTTGCTTTCTTATGTGCCCTTTGCCGATAGAGCAATGAAAACGAGCCCTCGCTATCGAGTCACTTTGAACGGAAGTTTGGCAACAAAGCTTACGAGTATTTTAATTAAAATCTAGCTGGCTTTTGAGCTAACAGGCCAGCGACGGTTATAGCACACTTTTCAGACCCGAGAGGAGGAAGTATTTTAATTAAACTGCCAGCAGTGCATGCTCTAGGTAGCCGACGCCGTAAGGGAAAAGGCTTTTGTGGGGAATTGGTTCCAGTCAAACACGGTTGGAGGATTGTAGATGGTGGAGTAAGGCTTAATTACATTTTCCATAGTTCTCCCCTCACATTTGCTTTCTGATATCTGCCATCACGGTGGGTAGGAGTCGAACGTCACCAGAACAAATGTAAATTGTACTCCATTCGAAAGGTTTGATTAAGATTCAGATGACGTTTTCGTCAACAGCATGGAAATCCGGACGTTGTGGAACATTTCCGGATTCGCAGAGGTGTCAAGTTGGTGATTGAAACAGTACAACCACGTAACATGGCATTCATAACCGCAATATAAAATATACAAGAATGCAACCTCAGCTCTATTTGTGCGTCTACAGTGATTACATTCTGATCATACTCTTTATGAATCGTCGTACTGCGCATTCATATTTCATCACGTATCTTACGTACTACCGTAAGAGATCTACCAGAATGGTACATACCGCACATTGTGGTTAGTTGTAAGCGGCTCAAACGTGCCTGGAATAAAACCCAAGACTTTGTAAATATAAGGGCAAAAGTATAGGAATAATGGCAGTGTACACAGCACATTCAAAGATATCAATCACAATAGAAGGCCAATTGTTCGTGGTGTTGTATTAGAATGTAAGAATTCTATTTTGTTTCATTGTTTTTCAAAGAATTGATTTGATAATTCTATACTAAATTGGCTCAAAGTGTAAATTATTTTTCTGTTTCGTTTCGTATTAAATTTTTTTGGAGAATAGTTTACTTTCAATCGGATATTATTATCGCTCGTTTGAAGTTTATTATCATCTATCATCTTTTCGAAGTAATGAGACTTAAGAATTTTTTTATGTACAAAACACTTCATTACGAAAATAGACACTTTACTCAAAAATTATTTATATTTAGTTTAAAATAAAAGAACATTTGAATATAACGTTGTATTCAAATCAAGCACTGTGCAAATAACACCCATTGATAGCGAATCTTTAGCATAGTATCTTCAAGGCTTAATCATTTGTTTGGTGGTGTGTTTGTTTGCGATGGTGTGCTGCGTAGAATTAATAATTTATCTTTGCAAAAAAACATGAAACAAACAAAATGACTATAATGAGAGCGGAAAGAAACATAGAAAAACCCTCTAGGCCTCACTCTACTGGCTCTCCTGGGTAACTGCTTTTTTTGTTAAAATTATGATTATGATTGGCTCGTTAGACGCTGAGCCTGGTTTGGTCTCATTTGTTAGCTCGGTGGGCGTCAGCAGTTTTCATGCTAATACAACATTGCTCAAACAATGGTTGCTGATGCTCGCTCGGAGCGGTGCTGTGCGCAGTTGGGTTCCACATTCAAACGAAACGGCTGCTCCAGAGGCAATCGGAAGACGGCAGGACGTTTTTCAGAGCCTCCTATGTGATTTAATTTCACATTATTTTTCCCCAAAGCCTGTTATGTGCCGCTGTTGCCGCATTTCCTGGAGTACAATAGCCCTCTTCTCGAGCTCATGATAAATATTCAAATTTTAATCAATATTACTTGACACGAGAAGAGGAGAAAATTTAAGACAAACGAGAACACTCGCCCTGTCAGTGCAATATTTTTACCCAACATATTTTGTCGCAGAATAATGAAACCCTGGAGCCTCCTTCACAATTACGTTCAAAATCGTGTCATTTTGAACAACTAATGGCAACAACCTCCCTTTAGTAAGAACGTTTTTCTGCTATTCCAAAACGAGAAAATATAACATCAACCGTAGCGCGTTATTTGATATGGTCCACGCGGAGTTCGAAAAGAAGGTTTCGTTTTCATTCTCTACTCAGAAAATTCATGATACGAATACGAATTTCTCTGGACCCAATACAAGAAGTATCCTCTTTTGCAAACAGAACACGTGGGTAGGCTCTTTTCGGCAAACATATAAATTTTGGTTTCTGTTGCCTTTATGTCAAAGTTCCAATATCGTACGACCGTGCGCATGATGCTTATAATAGAAAAATAGGGTATGTATTCTGAGGGGGAAAAGGATATACTTCGCTTGCTGTACCACTACAGCCGTACAATGGTACACGGTTAGAGAATATTTTCATAATTAAAGGAAAATTGGTGTTTGCGTTTCTACTCCTTCTCCTGCGTCTAACCAATTCGCTCTATTTGATGCTTTCGTTTTTGGTCAATGCGCTAGCGAAAGGGTCGACCGTCGTTTCTGTAGAAAAGCAGCTTCGTGCTGGAGCAGCGTGGTAATGGCTTTTTGTGAGATGTACGAGATGATAGAAAAGTTTAGCAAGGAATTGCAATAATTCCTTTTCTGTAGCCCTCTCAGAGCTTCTGGATTGCACATCGTGTTCATGCCATATGAAGACCATGGCACCATGTATGCGTATTATATATAGAACGTGCCGAACGGTATGTAGTCGCACTTCAAGAAGGATGATGAAATTAATCAAGATCCAATGCAACCCAAGGTGTTCAAGAGAAAAACTCGCTTACATAGATGCGTGAAAACCAAAACGCAAAACTTTCACTCTACCCACAGCAAACGGGTTCTCAGGATGTTGCTGTTGAGGAGAATTTTTTGTTCATCCCTCTGGCAATATAACATTCACGAAGATAATCCAGCTTCAGCGACTAACGCCAACTAGCGGTGAAGGAATCTTCGATGTATAAATATTTTAGCATGCGTCTTTTCAAATATTTACAACAAGTGAAACGGAACGCGAAAGCATTTCTCATTTTTCCTTGGATAGAGTCTCTTTCTTTCGACATTGGGGAACTCTTTGCACTGGATATTACATTTTTTCTTCCGTATGAAACAAGCTCCTGGTGTTGTCATAGCACAAGAACAACCTAATAGCGAGCAGCAACGAAAAAAGAAACATGTAAAAACAACGTGAGGTTGAGCCGATGGGAGCAGCGAAGCCAAAATGAAAGTATCATAAGACCAGTGCGTATAGCGCGGATAACGAAAAAGTTGGGGGGAGGGGGGAATAAAGCTTGTTTGGTGTTTTAAGCATTTTTTTGTGTTGGTTTGTAACGAAAAGCTGCAAAATGTTTGAAATCTGTATTGCTGGAGCACGTGGTACACTTTCGATCCAATGCCGCAAGATCAGACGGGAGAAATACCCGGCTTTACCCACCTTCTTGTTCGTCCCACGCCCATGGAATGGGATGGAATCAGAGAATATGGGGAAACTCATCTACGGCATTCACTGCTGGCTCAGGAGTTATAATCAAAACTTTCCAGGCGGGAGGGATGCGAAACGGAAAAACTGATGCCAGGAGTGTTTCACTATGATGAGAAGAATTTGGGCGTTATTTAAAGCCAAACGAAAGAGAATACACGGAACGGTGTTCGAGGGTATTCGTTGGTGACGAGGTAAAAGGTTCCCTCGTGGCAGGCAAAATTAATCCCACATAGAAGTGCCATTTTCCCCTATAGCGCGGGTTCTTTTTGTCAGGTCGTTTTTATACCGTCGTCATTGGTATTGGTGAATTCCAAATCCTTGCAGATGGATGAAAAATATTTTCCTACGTTCGTATTGCATGAGAGCAGTTTGCGTGCTGATGCTGTGCGCTATGTAGCAGTTCTTGGTTCTTTGCCGTTCTGCCCCGCCTATCTCTTTGGCCACTCTATTGCTATGGAATTGCTACGAGCTTGCTATGGTTAGGAAATTATGCTAGTTTGCTTATGCTGTAGCATGATTTCTGAATGCAAATGATATCCGAAAGCAAAATTCAGAGAGCTTTGTGAAAAAAATATATAGTAAACTCCCACCAAAACATAATTTTTTGTGAAATTTGAGCGTATTTTAAAAATCCGAACGGTTTTGCTCGAATAATAGTATTTGGTTTTATTTCTCTTTTGCTTAAGAATAAATTTGAATTGATTGCTATTGTGTATAGTAAGTAATGTTTTCTACATGCATTTCTCTATCTGCGTTAGTGTGTACGAGTGTGTATTATCGCTAGAATCAGAATTTCATAATTTAGTATAAAAATGTAATGCTAAGAGAGCACATAAAAATCGGCCAGTATTACAATATTTATTTTACTGTATTGAGAACTATATTAATCAGGAAAATAAAAACCCTCGTATGGGCGTGTACCCGAAAGATCCAATAACATTTTGCAAAATAGTTGTGCCTACATTAAGCATGTTGTTGAAACTGGTTAAAAATTCCTTTTTGATATTTTGAAAACTGCAGAAAACCGCTGCATGGATCAGATGAGCCGAGGGTTTAGGAGTGTGTATATAAAAAAAAACAAATAAACTCCCATTCACCTTGTGATTCTTCTGATTTTATTCCAGCATTCGCGGTCAAAGCCCCTCTCTTAATATTTCCAGCAAATCGAATCAAAATAAATTCGTGTCAACTGTATGCCACAGACGGAAAGTTTGATAGTCCAATCCAAAACGTCTCGAAGACCAGTTAATACCAGCGAAGACGGTTATAAACACTCTGTTTTTATTAGACAGCTAGTGGTTGGTAATTTTTTTCTGGTATAAAAAGATATTGTGTTTCTTTTCCTGAATCATGCTTTACATTCCAGTTCCATATAGTTGTGTGGTTAAGTTCTGTGTTTGATTATCATGAACCTTTCAGGAATTTGATAAGTACAACAGTTTCTTATAGATGGTAAATTGTAAAAAAGTCGCAATCATATGGAAACGTTTATTGACTATGTACAAACAAATTTTGCCACAAGAAATAAATTTATTTTTTATCAAATGAAGTATATTTGATCAGTCGTTCCTCTTGGAAGTAATATATTTCGTAATACAATATATTTTAAAGAAAGTCCGATTATTAATCGGACGTGATCTATACCAAAAAAAATTTTCAACATTTTGTTTATTATATAAAGTTAAAAACAGAAAATCTTTTGATGGTATCTCAAACTGTAACAAATATGTTTGTTAAAAACGAATATTATAGTAATGAGGGCTTACAACTTTGTGAAATAGACAATGTACATGATAAAATGAAATATATTTTTGATGGAACGAGAAACCTGGACTGGTTCAACGTGTGGTTGAACGAGCATGTTTGTGAAACTAATAGAATGTAATTTAAACCTTGTGCCTACACAGTTCATTCCCGTAAAGTTAACCCTCATACCACCGAAGACTCATTCATGCACGTACAATGTATGACGATTATAGCAAACACAACCACTGACGCAAGACATCGCTCAAACACAACTAACAAAATTGATTATTTTTCTGGTAGAATTTCTGTTGATAGTTTTCGAAATTGGTAGAGAAAACAGGAACCGAATCCTCGTAATTCATGGGTCAAACTCGAGGAGTAATGTACGAGCGTGCGTAACATGCGATCGATACAATTTCGATTGCAGCCATGTTTTTCTGGCTGTAGCAGTTGTGTGTGTGCTAAGCACTTTACTTGAGGATCCACGCCTCTTTTCTGATGGCCGCCGTTGTGTAGAATGTTGATTCTTTGTCTCTCTTGCTATAGAAGCTACCTCTCATTCTTTCGTTCTCTCTTGGCAACGAGATTCATTTTATCATTCATTCCCGTTTATCCAATGCTCAATGCGGTTGCAGTTTCAAACTATAGATGGCGCTGTCAAATAAACACAAAAACGCTTTAAAACGCTTCAGAAACGCATGGATTATAGAACTATTTTGCAGTACAAAATAAAAAGACGACGACGTTCCTGTAAAACATATATCTTGTTTTAACTATAACCTTACATAGCCATTTTAGTTGAGTATATATTACCTTACAAATAAACGAGAAACCAATTTCAATATTATAGATATGGTTATTAAATCATCAATATGTATTTGCCATGTTTCAATAGTAATGATATTTTACTGCATTATTTTTCTGGGTTATATATGTAACATGAATTGTATTTTGTATCAATTGCATGTTTTGTATTTATACATTATGGAAATGTACGTATTATGATTTTTTCAATCGATATGATGATACATATTTTGTTTCAAATTTTCATGAGTTCTTTTAAAGCAAACGGAAATATTGTTGAAAGTAAATACAAACTATTATTGATAAGTTCCCAAATATTTGGTAGTCATAATAATATTTCGTGATATGACTCTTTGTAAACGACTATTAGTAGAAACATACATTAGTAGATATGTAACAAGAAACATTAGTAGATATGTAACATGAATTGTATTTTGTATCAATTGCATGTTTTGTATTTATACATTATGGAAATGTACGTATTATGATTTTTTCAATCGATATGATGATACATATTTTGTTTCAAATTTTCATGAGTTCTTTTAAAGCAAACGGAAATATTGTTGAAAGTAAATACAAACTATTATTGATAAGTTCCCAAATATTTGGTAGTCATAATAATATTTCGTGATATGACTCTTTGTAAACGACTATTAGTAGAAATTAAATTTTATATTCATATCATATAATATATGGGATTATACGTACGAAAAAAAAATCTGAAAACCCACAAGTTTTGGGAAAACGTCTGAAAAGGAATGAAAATATTACGTCGCTTTGCGTTATGAGCCAAAAAGTCCTGTCTTTGGTTTGAATGTATGAAGTAGCGGATCACGGGATGGTTGTGCGATGCGGGAGGAAAATTCATATTCGACAAAAGCCTTTCCGCCAGCAACTTCTCCACAATATCTTTGCCACGAACAATTTTTGCACCAGTCGAAACTTAGAGAAATGGATATTTTTTCGACCTGCTCTCTCTCTCTCTCTCTCTCTCTCTTCATTTCTCATTCTATTGCTCTGAGTTCTTAAAATCTCTCTATCGGTTTATTTTTTTATTCATTTATCTTACAGAAAAATTTTGTTGTACATAGAGCGAGTTGAGAGAGAGAGAAGGAGGGCAGATAACATATAATGGACATTATACTGATGATGATAGAACCCCGGAAGAACCACAAGTTTTATACATGCAAAAAGCAGAAAACAAACAAAACTGTTCGTTTTAAGGAACGCTACATTTTGAGTCGGTGGTTACAGCGATGGTTATGGAGGAAAGCTGGTAATGCTTGTATTCGATAACAGTCCCAGCAATGTTATCGAGCTAAATAAATGATAGTTAGCTATAAAATGGAGTTAATAGACATGTAAACGTTACGTTTCGTAAAGTAATTCTAATCGTTGAATGCAACTATGAAACAAGGTAAAGCTAATATACAACGCTTCGAAAATGCCGTCGGAAAAAAAACGATACTTTATTACGATCAAAGTATATATCAGTAGTATGTTACAAAACCACAGATGATTTTTTTTCGATCACTTGTTACTATACAATAAATTTTAATTGGTAAAATGCCAGTTTCCGAAAATACCTAATAAATGCCAATATATAAAAGCCGTAAATGGCCATTCCCGTTGGTCCCAAATTTCCTCTATTTGTGGATACAAAAACTAACGGTCAATGAACTGGGAGCGACAGAACCGGATTTGGTAATGAACTCTTTTTTGATTTTTTTTTGGTTTGCATACTACAGGGAGTTCTAACCATACGTTCACAACCGGATGCTCGATAGCTGGTTCACAAGATGATGCACAAAAAAAAAAACAAATGGTTGATGGCCTATAAATTGTATAATTTTTAGAGATTGTGTAATATTCAATGACTGTTAGATATAAGTGTCTCTACGTCATTATCAATATTTCCACTTTTAAATGTTTCCCATGTCCGTGATTAACTTGAATTGACAACTTTCCTTTACCGAAAAAGTAGCTTGTTGCTGCAAAACAATAACTGAGTGAATTGTAAGGTGAATACCATTTACAACAACACATGTGTATTCAGATATTATTTGTTGAACTGTTTTGGCTTGGATTGCTCATCTAAACAACTCTATGATTAAAATTCTATGCAAAAATCTCCGAAGCGTGGTTGTTTTCCGTGACAATAACAAACCCTAAAACGACAAATATAAAAGGAGAGTTCTTAAGCAAAAGTACGCGTGTTCGTTAGACAATAGGCAGGTATGACATTTTCAAAGGTTTCACCATATCCTTGGAAAATTGTATTAGAAAAATCTATACGCCCCAAAAACTGTCTCCTATGAGCGGCATCAAACCATCAAAGGACGGCTTTACAGATTGTCTTAAAACGGATCGGTAGCCATCCATTTTATCGCAATCGTTTCCTTCTGTTTTCTGTTTGCAGCCATCGCAAGCATCAGGAATCTACTTTCTCCTGCTCCCATGGGAGAAACGGAGCCTGTCAGCATACCTGCCACGTCCTACCTATTTATCATCCGATCATTACGTAGTCTACGCACTCCACATCATTCACTATCGTAACGATCATTTTCCCCCTGCGCCCATTTTCTAAAAGCAATTCCCACATCTCGGGAAGCAGTAGAATACATGTGTGTCATTCGGTTGAGTTTGAAATTTATTTTTGCATATGCTGACAACCGCAACATAGCACGTCACGGACGACGCGAGGAGTATTCGCGGATGAAGGATATCGATACTCAAAGACATTTATAAATATTTATCGATGGAAAGCCTTGGCAGGATCAATATAGAACCATTCCATTTGCATCTTTACACAGTTCGGCACACACTCGGTCCCGACAACGGATCAATACATTGCGGCTCCACATAGCCGTACCTGAGAAACAATCGTTTTAGGAATGTAGAAAATATGGTTACCCGTGTTCCTGTGCGACATTTTCTCCATTCCGGCGTTACTAAGTTTGAAGCACATGTATACGTTGGACATATATACACTTTTGCTTCCCGGAATATGCAGCACGTTAATTATTTTCCACGCGTCCCACTGGGAATATCGATCCGATAGATATATGTGGCATAACCGCGTGTTTAGTTTTCAAAATTTACACATCAGTCTACAAAATGCCTTCCGTTCCGCACCGTTTGTAACTTTGTATTTAATTTCAAATGTCAACGCGGTACATCCCGTCGAGGCCCTCTCTGTCTGCTGAAGCTCGTGTCCGCAGCGGGTGCCTTGGTTCCTGACACAGTTACCCCCGATTCTGGGATAGTTTATTAATCGCCTATTTTCTGCCTCGAAAAGACCGCGTTGAAGAAGAGTAATAAAACTATGAAAATTATTGACTACCGCGCTCGGCGCGCAGACGTACAGCGTAGCCATCATTCTCGTGGCCCCCGCTGCTGATAGGATGGATCCAGCTCCAATGATTTCATCTGGCTGGCCATTCATTTTGCCATTGCCGACATCGGCGTCCATCGGATGCTCGGGGAATGGTCGGAATTTATAATTCAGCCGTCTCGAGATAAGCATTCTAACCTGCAGCGGGGAGTGACCCGCCCGTAAATTCGTAGGTTCTAGGACAAGACAAGACAGAGAACGGATTCGGGGACAATTTATCTTATATTCCACGGTGCTTATCTGCCTATTTAAGCACACCAGTTCAAGCTGCACTCTGTCACAATGCTTAAGTTTCTACCTTCTAATTGGCCCTACCATGCGACTGGTGGCGAGTCATGCGTATGTCTGCATTGCGGATGAATTGTCACAGGAAAACGGTTTCGGATAGCTAATTGGGACGCTTGGGCTGGTGGTACATGGTGGTAAGCAAAACTATTATCGATTGAAATGATATGACAGCTTAACCGGTGATCTCGATTTCATTTAGAGCATATCATAGATCTTGTAAACATCATGTTCATAGAAAGGTAGGCCTTGGATGGGATATGTAGATCACTGTGTACAAGTCGATAAATTGATAAAATATAGTTTAATGGTATCTTTATTCTTTATCTACTGTTTATGAGATAATGCAGACCGATGTGTTTCATAAATATATGTTTAATGCAATACTAGTAGCATTTTCGACATAATCGGTAACGCATCGTTTAATTACTCAATTAAAAGTGATTTGTTTGTAAAGCCCGTATGGCTCAAATAGTGTCTCCGTTGTAGGGAAATAAAGATTACAGGAGTGTCAATACAACCCAAAAACAATATTTTCAACTTTTAGCCCGATGAAGAAAAAATATATAAAAAAAATGCTTGTGCACATAGCAAATGAATACCATCTACGGGTAAATTCTGCAGCGTTTATAACACCGTCATAAAAAAAAACCCTTGCTCAGGGATACGTTCACATAGTGAGAATGCATTTCACGTAGCTTTTTTTTCGTAGCATGAGTGCAAGATTTCTAGGCACACACTGGGTTTTGTTTATCGTTTGACATTCGGCATGGGCCGTCTCACTTTCCGGCAGGAAATACACCGCAACCCTTTGCCTCATTTGACTTCGCTGGAGCAGCTGGTTTGGCACGGTTATAAATCAATCGTGCAAAGCTCCGGGTGAACGAAAGAAACTGTTGGTATCAAGACAAAACCTTACTCGCATACCTGAGGGAATGAAGGGTTGCGACTATACTGCCAACATTAACGTGCAACACAACCCGAATGATTGTTGAGTACGCCAAGGTTTCGGCCTCTCTGGTGCATTAGACAAGACCGCTGTGCGTGCATACGGGAGAAAGTGACGATTGCTGTAAAGGGTTGCAAAACGGCTCTTCGAATGCAGGGCCAGAATAACCTTCAAACATGTTCCCGATAAAGTAAGGTGCACCATGCGTCTACTGTTCTTCATACTGCGAGCAAATAAAATAGAAAGTTGCATCCCCTGAATAGAAATTTCTCCGATGTTTTGCAAAATACAAACCAGTTGTATCGGTGCCATTATAATTTTTACCGATTAGACGTGCTTAAACGTGTTTCGATGTGACAGGGTTATATTCGTTTGGTATATTAGTGGAGCACTAGGTACCAATCGCACTACTAGCGCCACTAATACGACAGTCTTGTATAATGAATATTGTTGGTCGATCTCATCTCTCTGGGCAAACGAACGCGCGTGACTTTTGGAAAGTCTCTAAAGGACTAAATGCAAACCAAGGAAAGAGAAAATCTCTATTACCGTGTTGTTAACAATGCAGAATACATTAGATTGAGGTGGCGGAATGCTTCTGACTATTTTATACCACCCTCAATGCTTCCGGTGCGTGTTTAGAGACCAACGAAAAATGATTTTGTGTTTTTTTTGGCAAAGAATTGATTTATTTTATCTTGCGGTATTTATCTAAAATCAAATTAAGAGGAACCCTTCTCACGTTCGCCACTGTTTTCTTGCCCGACGCGTTCAGCCCATCATCGCAATGTTGTCGCGTATTTTGCTACAAGTGTGTGCCGAAGCCTGTCGGTAATGTTAGTAAAGGTGAGTTTTTACCATCGCACAATCGATGAGATCGGACATCCGAGAATGGCAGTCAAGTAAGAGAAAGTTTCTTTCTCGAGAAAGAGCGAGTAGCACAGTCGTCCATGTTGTTGAGTGTTTATTTTTGCGCAACGCCTACCGATTTCATTTTATATTCTTTATCCCCTGCACTAGGGAAGCGAAACATTCACCCGGGGATTCTGTATCACACTTCGAGATACTGTGCACAAGGAGAATTGATTTTCGTGGCACTTTCGTAGCTCAACGCCCTTTCACTCATTTTGTCCGCCACAATGTTCATGGGAAAAGCATTTCGCTATTTGGCAGCTGCTTGGATAGAGAAGTTCAATACTAATACATATAAAATGCTTCGTAAAATAGTGTGTGTATATATATGGTGCTACAGTCATCGTTTCTAATTGCATTTTTGTTTTTCAGATAAATCAGTTGCCGATATCGTTCGTACGATATTTTGTGGATTACTAGGTAAGTTAGCATAAATGCCACCTGTATAATATTGTTTAAATAAAACGAATACTACAAGCATTAAGCTTAAAAAAAGCATCATGCAGCTTTAAACATAATCCAAGTAGTCACCGTCTGCAAATATAAGCAAGAGTCGAGCAAGATGATACGATGTGCAAATTTGTAAACCTAGATAAATACACGTAAATATAATATATATGATTTTCGTTTGTTTACACTCTTATTGGAAAAATAAATGAAGCGTTATAGATTGCTATAAATATCCAATACTGTGCCTTGTAATAACCATCACTAGATAGAGACGTATGGAAGGAATAAAAAATTATCTAAAAAATAGTTTATGCCTTCGAATATAAGCATCTAATGAGCATCTAGCCACCGTACACTATTTTCCTCTTTCGGCAGTACGTGCACCCAGCTACATCGACCGTCTAAATGGACGTTTGTCATAACAATTCGAATCGGACGGTCGGTGGTAAAACAGAGAGGTACTCCCCTATAAAACTAACTAAACTACCGTCGCGCGTTACTACAGCAAAATGTTGTGCGTATTAGAAACTAGCTTCGGATATCTGCTGTGCGTTCTTTGAGAATGCTCTCAGCCTGTCCTCGAATGATTCAACACTACGTACATGATACATTTTGTTTCTGTTCAACTGTTTCAGATAGATCAGCATGCATTTTTTTGCGGGTATTATGTACAAATTGTAGCTTATCAACTGTAGAACGGTTGATAAAAATCTGATTATAGTTTGTATAATCCTGTATCGCGTGAAGCAGCATTAATTAAATCTATATTTCAAACAACCTGACGTTTATTGGTCCAAGTTTACATTACGCTTGCCACAGGTGGTGCAGGATCGAGAATCCAATTAATACAGGATGGTTAGAAACTAAAGAAAGAATATTTGGTGTAGGACTAGGAAAACGAGGATAATATAGAACTTAAATGAAACAGGTTTGCCAGCAAATAGGGCAAAAGAAATCAACAACTTTCTTAACCTGTGGTCATACGAGTCCCGTGGCAATTTTGTTCTAACACGTCCTGGCGATGGATCGATGTGTCGGCTTCACGTACTATGTGACAGCATTAATAGTTTCTCGCTTTTTCTTTTCAAACACAACATGGATATTCTGCGCGGGTGTTAGTTGGCCAGTGTGTGGCATTCATTTTGATATTTTCTTCTCTTGTGTCTCGCTGTGCTATGCCAATCAACGCATTTCGCTGTTCGTTTTGTGACTGCTCCACCTTACCCTAGAGGCAAAGAATTCTGCGTACCAGATGGGACACTTCTAATCAACTTACACGTGTGAGTTTTGTTTCGAAGTCTGCCGTTTACCATGAGATAACACCTCTGCGTCTTTAGAAGGAGACTGGAAGTAATGTACGAGAGCCACGAATACGATAGTTTTAGATAATCCCGATAATTGTAGCCACTATCTTGACATGCATATTTTTAATAACTTGGTCAATAAGTCGTTGATATAGCTTCAATAAGTAGTTGATATAAACAGTAAACTATGTTCAATTATGGAAATATTACGGTTGGTTATGTTTGATAAAAAAAATACATACATTTTACACTATTTCCCATTAGACACACGCCTCTTCGTTGTACTTTTATGTAATCAATTCCGATGACGCGTTTGTTCAAAACAAGGATTAAAACCCAAGAATGCTTCTTTTTTGCTTATCCTTCCGTCCGTATCTAACACACCTCTCATTTCAAATGGGTTGGACTCGTGGCGTCGAGAGCTGGTAAAATATTTTTTGCTCCAAACTTTACAGAAAGTTGAATAATCTATTAATATGCAAACAAGATTTTCGTCATTCACTGAATATTTGATAAGGTTTGTCATACAGCGTCGGCATTTTCTTCGATTCCATGATGGTAGCAAACACGTGTTCGATATCCCTGATGGGAATTGCAACCAAAAAACCTCGGAGCCGTTCAAGTACCAGGCCATATTATTATTCAGCATTCTTCACAGTAACCGAAAATAGCACGAAACATTTTTACTGTAATCGAACAGTTTTTGCAAAAACAAATCCATTTTTTTTATCAATTTTTTGCCAATTTTTTATTATGGTTTTATTTTAATAGATTTGAACGTATATCAAGTTCCAAACGTAAGTTTGCAAAGTATAACAATGCAAAAGGTAGGGTGCCCCGGTAACCATTCGATTTGAAAGATTTTTCATCTCCTGCGTTTCTTTTGTCCCATTGCTAGATTTCGGGTTTTCTCATCAACCATTTCGTTAGACGTGATCGTTTCTTTTTTTTCACCCGTCATCTCTTGTAAACGGGGCTATCGACTTGCTTGATTTGTATTTTTGACCTTCTTGGTTCGCTAGATCCTTCACCAAAGGTTAAAGCTATCATAATCACAGGGGATAGGAATGATAACATTATAGAAACCCCTTTTCATGCTCACAAACAAAAGCATCTAGAGTAAGCCCATCCACACTGCATGAGGCATATACGTACTGTGAAAGAATGCTGATTTTTCCGCTTGCGTCAACGTTCTGTGCTATAGATTTTATGAGAATTTTTCTCAGAGTTTGTCACACTATCATTTCCACCGGTTGGCTAAGACTACCAAAACCAAAGCAAAACTGAACGAAGTACAAATTCAACCCTCGGGACAGAGTTACGGCAGTGATGCTACCTGGGGTGTGTGGTAGCTGGTTGGAAGTGTACTAAAAGCAAAACAAAAAAAATGTTAAGGAAAAACAACAGGCAGCGAAAAAGAAGGCAAAGACAACCAAATATCAGAATCACACAAAATTTGTTATTCTAATTTATATTCGATGGAAGGCAAAAGCTGAAAATCCACGAAAGACTCAAGAATGGGAAGAACGGGGCAGCTAAAAACGAACGAGTGAAGCCGAAAAAACGAAGGCAACAGCATGGATGCCGGGCAAGTTGGGTGGTTGCAGATAATTGGAATATTGGGGACTGGAAATGAGGTGGTTGTGGAGGAAAACAAAGCACTACCAAATTTAAAAAGGAGGGGTGCTGCCTCACCAAAAGCCATTCAATGTTTCGGATTCGTTAGCTCTCGGATAGCAAAGTTATTTGGTATTTCTTACTTTTTCATGTGCGGCCGACTTTGGCTTCTGTTCATGTTTTTTTCCCTGGACCTTTTGGCTCTGTGCAGTGAAGCAACACCGATTCTGTCATTTATTTTGTTTTTCTTCTCTCCTGCATTATGACATCGAGCATTTTGCGATTAATGTAACAGACGGGAAGCCCGTGGCGGCGACCAATTAAAGACGCTACTAAATGGACCGTATTTCCCTTTTGCGGCTCTGTAGCCACCACTATTCAAAATATTAAGCGCTGCTCGTGGCTATCCGGGATGGCTGTTTGGTATACTATTGTTAAAATATGAATCATTTAAGGTGAGAAGAAAGGTTCAACTCAATACGCGTAATGATGATGGATGAGAGTCAAGACAAAAATCAAGGTGAGGAAAAATGTGGCATACGTTCTTCCAGACTTACGCAGGTCTGAGTATGAATTGGGCCTGTTGGGCTTAGAATAATTTAATTAATTATAAAACAAGTCGTCCCGGTTGAACTATTACGAAGTGGAAACGTAAAATACATTCTAAAGTGCACAAAGCTAGGGTTATCGTGATGAAGTGCGACAGAAGCGACCAAGAAAACTCAAATGGTGCAACTTTGAATTTCATAATTTTCGTCCAAGTTTTCTACATTATCCCACATCATTTGTATGCTAGTTGATCTTATTAAGCATTTAAATTGCATCAGTGTAGGATCATCAATATTTGTGTGTATCTCTCTATCTCTCTCCGTCTGTGTGTGGTTGTTGTCCATTTTCGCATCAATCTTTGTCGGGTGAGAAAGTTTTTTTGAAATCAAGTTGTACGATACATTTACTAATAATAGTGCATT
This sequence comes from Anopheles nili, assembly GCF_943737925.1. NCBI lineage: Eukaryota > Metazoa > Arthropoda > Insecta > Diptera > Culicidae > Anopheles > Anopheles nili. The sequence goes on along the minus strand of NC_071291.1, from coordinate 48,091,592 downwards.
GTTGGATAGTCCAGGCTCAAGTTTGCAGAAGGTTTTTTTCGTAATTCTTCATTTTTTTATATCAACTCTCGATGGAGAGTGCGATGATATTGTTGAGCTAATGAGTTTGAAAGATATTCAGATTTTAATGTTGATATAATGGAATATTTTGTTGAAAAAGTCTTTTGTAATTTACAGTTTATCATTTGATTATGTGATTTCTTTCATTTTGTTTGCCTTTATTTCAAATTAGTGACACTCACCATAATAATCTGTTTCATGCCACAGAGGACCAATTTCGTTGTTTAGCATCAAGTTCCATTACTCAATGAAATTTAGATTGAGCTGATCCCCACTATCTGTTTTGTGTATGACGAAGCTCACTTTTGAAATAAGCTTATTATTGTTTTATCTCCCTGCACTTAACAAAGGAGTCACTAACGCTGCATTGAAATAATAACTTTAGACACGAATCATATGATCACGCCATGTTTTGAACAACCTAGCTCCTGACGGATTTGGCCTTTTGGTTGGTTCAAGCTGGGTGTGTGGTACGGCAACTGGCGTTACGATATATTAGTAACTGAAATATGTTTTCAATACGTGCGCTTTCTCATACAAGCCACAACTAACAAAATAATGTTAAACTACAGGCTCGGTCTATTGAGGCGGCCATCTCTCTATGACATAATAGATGTTCTTTGTCAGGACATGACATGTTCATAGTGTCTTTTGAAGGGTTCGTATCCGGGCTCATAAATTCCAGCGCCTCGTGTTGACAAACGTTAACCATTGCGTTTGGCATTGTCAAATCTGTACAAACAATAACAACCACTGTGGTCGCGGGATTTCAAGAAACTTGAAGCCCAACTTCTGACACCATCAGAATGCGGTGTTGTCTGAGCAAGGGATACAACGACGGCCGGCGTTTCAGGGTGGTGCAATTTTTGGTTCTCAAACTGCGTCTTCACAAACATGCCCCGAGGTTCCAACACTCATGCACGCGGTAAGGTAGTAAAGTTAGCTAAAAAATGACCCCATTAGTGTCTCCGATAACACGAGGCGAGCAGAGAGAACGTAAACAAAATCCGGCCCTCCGGATTTCAGTTGCAATGCAAGCCTCACGAATGGTTTGAACGCAGGCTGTTCAATCCAAACCACTCCCTGCATTTTGGACCACTATCGCTATCGACGACATTTATGACAAATGATAGCTATTTGTAAAATAAAATGAACTGTTTCGGGCCAAGATCATTCCACTGAGGGTCCGATACAATCGAAACAAAACTAAACGACGGTGGGAATTTCAGAAGTATGCAAATAAAAATCGACATTTTACAACCACAGAATGGCGGAGTATTGTTATTTGTAAAGACTTTTTTCCACGCAAGATGCCGCGAGACTTCAGCCCTCCGCATACTTGGAAGCGTTTAAGAAGTCAGCTGGAACGAACTTATGTTGCCTCGCGTCTCTATCCTTGTATGTTACATATCAAAAGACAAAACTGTCCTTGGCTTTGGGGTTGTTTTGAGTTACTTTCAATTTAACCACGCTGCTATGATGAAAAAATAAAATAATGTTGTGCAGCGGATGAATGTTATGCTTGTCCATTGTAACGAGAATGAAGCATCATTTTCGCTATATCATGCAGAAAATTTCCCATGATTATCATAAGCATAATTTGATTTTTGAAAATTTTGTTGTTACCCTTGGCTTCATAAGATGAAAGAATATATGTACTAGTTTTAAGCTAGAAATCACTTTGCTTTGATACAAAGCGTTTTAAATGCTCAATCAACTGATTTCTGCCAGATGTGGTTTGAAATATTGCAAGTTTTTTAGTTTGTATGTGTTTATATCTAACATATTTTAAATATTGGGTGTAGCGCGCCGTAAATGAACTAATGCCTGAAACGTTAATTTTTTTCGCTCCCTTTCTCAGTTTTGTTTTCATCCTGATGTCAAAGAGAAAGTGCTAGTTTTAGAAAAAGAGAAAGTGTAGCCATGTTTTGTTCTCTGCTCCTTCAAAGGGTGTGTGTATATGTGCAAGTAACTTTTGCGAGAACAAAAGATAATCGATCGGTTAAAGTTGAGAAAGTATCTCTGTGGAGAGCCGCTTGAACTGAACGTGGGTAAAATCAAATACCCGCATTTTGTTTCATCTTGAGAGACTAAGCGCGGAGCAGAAATATCAACTTTACAGCATTCCAGTCGAGCTCTTATGTTAGAAAAACTCTCACAAAAGCTATGCACAGATTCGTATTACTTTTTCTTTCTTATAAAAATTCTTCCTCCGAATATCCTATCGTTTGAAAACAGGAAAACTCAACAGGGGAAATCCTTAAAACGCGACCTTAAGTTATAGAAAAATTTCGTTCTAGATTCTATCATTTTAATTTTTTTTATCGAAATTAGACTAAATCATAAGTACAAATTCATACACCAGTATATATATATATATCCAGTTTCACTATATATTGTATTTACTTTTATATAAACATATTACCGGGGTATTGTAAAGTCATAGAATTGTTACATCAACATAGTTTTGTGTCATAATAGAAAGCTTTCTTTATGAAATTTAGACTTTGGAACTAAGAAGTAGAATTGTTATTGATCGTTGCATCAACATAGTATTCTGTCATAAAAGAAAGCTTACTTTATGAAATTCAGACTTTAGAACTACGAAGCAGCATTGTTTGATGGGTTAGGCATTTATTTAATTTTATAAACTAGCAGCTCTCAACCATTCCAACCGATCCTAAGGACTACGATATTAGAGCCCTTTCCTTTTCATCATGCCGGTTGCAACCATTAAGTGTTAGAAGTCTCACCGACGGCAGATGAGCCTCAGAGAAAAGATTTCGCTACGGATTATATTCTTTTTTTGCAGCCTTAAACTAATACCCATGTTTGAAGATTTTTAACACAAAAACCAACATCAACTTCATTTGCACAGTTTTACTTCTATTTTAACACTTTCAGATTCTCTAAAAAATATTGAAATGGTTCGAGCCTGATGAACTGACATAAAATATAAAAATTCTTCGAGCACAAGCAATGCGTTTTATTCATAATTATGATTTTGATGTAAAATAATTATTTTGTTCATGTGAAATATGGATCTATAATTACACCTTAAATAAACAACGTAGCTTATAGTTCATGATTCGTACAGAAGTTTAATAAATGAGGCAGATAAAAGACCAAAAGGCATGAATAGAGCAATACGGGCTGAGCTTTTCTGTGGTTTTCCGTTCGATAAAACAGATTGCATAGTGCCGAAACTGAGAAAAAGATTGAAATTTATTGCGTTGACCGTAAGAAGAGCGTCCGCCAGATGAAACCGCCAATAAGAGCGAAACAGATGATGTTCGCACGCAGCACCCTTGATAATGGCTGTAGCGCTCACATTTGTCCATTTTCGAAGGCACTCTCTTTCGTTTGCGCTTATGGTCTTTCTCGCTTGCTCTAACGCTCCACAGCCACGACGGTCTCTCACTCTCCCGCACGCGCATTGGATCTGCGCAGATCAAATAGAATACGGTCGGCCATGTTGTGTGACGTTTTTCATGAAGCCATACTTTTTTCGGGCTTTGCTGCTTCTTTCATACTGGGAAGCAATGAAACAGCTTACTAGGATGATTGTGATGCGGTTTTCTGGTTTTATGCAGACATGTCAGTCAACAATGTTAAATAGTTATGAATTTTATGAAATTTCCGGCATATCCATTCTCTAGAAGTTTTCCAGACCGACCCAATCAATGGGGGTTGATAATAGCGGAGTTTGTTTCAACGCAAAAGTTGTTTCAACGCATCAGCGATGCGGTATTATCGCTTATCAGGGTTATATAACTGTGTATTTGCGTTTCGCCATGTGTCGGCTAATGTTATATATCAACCTTTAGACATTTCTATCGAATCTACTCACATATAGCATACACACAATTCGTAAATTGTTATTAGTTTCTAGTTTTTTACACTACATAGATGTAAATATAACTTTATTCTTCAAAACCATTTTAATCTTCATGCAACCGATTGATTAGGAACGGGCGAAAATCTAGCCCTATTTCTAGCGTCTAGTCATTGCATGTCAATGGCAATCTAGTGAATAAAACCGGTTCAATAAGATCATTTACAGATAAGTCAAAAATTTGAAGCAACATTAAATACATTAGTCTTTACCATTTTGCTGTTATTCTGTGTTTTGTTACAATTACATAATTAAGAAAAGTTTATTACAATGAAAATAGATCTCCAAAGCCACGTCGTAGGAAGACGAGTTGGTTATGCTCTTTTAACAAGCGAATGAAGGTCTAAGCTGAGTCAGTTTAATTTAAACTGCACTTTCTGGTAAACCTTCTATCGGACTAGGTCACTTAATCATGATCCAAGAATAGCTTTGCTTTGGAATTGCTCTTTTGCTGGATCCAATGTATTATTGTATCACCCTTCACATTCACTTTTGTTGCGTGCAGTCAGGCAAGGCATTTAAATAGCTGTTGTACTTATAAGCTATTTAAATATCTAATTGCTGGAGGAAACTATTGAATAAAAAAGGAGTAGAGAAAAACTATTGCATGCAGCTGGCGTACAACATTGAAATTAAACCTGGATGTTCTACTGGAGGTTTTTATGTGCCATGCAAAGTATTGATTACAAAAGGAAGAGAGCTTGGTATTTGTTTATTTTCTTGGATGTGGTGCTATTTATTCAATAGTTCATATTACTGCAATGTTACTGCGGACAATCCTATATTACAGCTATACTACGATGTAATATTATTGTCACACGATCGGTTGTGTAAAATAAAGTATGGATGTTTTTTTTGTTACTTTTCTTTGATTTGTATTTGTAAAAGCCCAATCCAAAAATTAGAGAAAAAATTACATGCTTCGTAACGTTTTTGATCTTCGATCAATTACGTTCATGGATGACTGAATGTGGGTTACAATGCAAACATTGCATGTTGTACTATTCACAGTCATCGAACACGCCACCCTTATTGAAGTATCAACCATCTTCCGACCATGTCCTTGCTTGGCATAGCTGCGTGTCAAGTGACCATTTTGTACAATTATTTATTGCCGAAGCGCCAACGCGTCTGTAAGTTTTCGTCTTTACTGTCCATTCGGAGTAAAGTAGCCTAACATAGAATTCAGGGCAATGGTACAAGATATGGAAAACATATATCTGATGACGAACTCCTAACACGTTTCATCGTAATTGCATAGATGAATTGAACTTGAAGATGCCTGAGCTCGGTGTAACATGAATTCGCACAATGTTTGATATTCTTATAAGAAAGAATCCTGAAATGAGCGTTGATTTCACTTTCTTCGTGAGATTCGACGGTTCCAAAAAACACCGCTAGAGGTGCCACTATCTGCTGAAGAGAAATTTGGCCCTACCTGAAAGATAGAGAGATTCAGAGAGATCTCTCTTTCTCATGTACCATACGGTATGAGAGAATAAAAAGGAGAGCGGATTTCTTTCAAGTTTTTCGCAACCATGCTGTACCTCTCTTTCATGCGCGTGTACACCAACGGATCTACAACGCTCCTGCAGCACATACCGATTCGATTTCGGATTTGATCGAAAATATTCCCAGTTTTTTTCAAAGCATTTTTTACGCAACCATTTTTATCTGCTATGTAACGAAGCTTTATTCTAGCAAGAATTTAATATTAATACCATATTACATATTCATTTCACGCGTTCGGCACACAAGCCTGATAGGATCGACTCGATGCTCGCTCGTTGGCACGGTCGTGGGGTATTGAACACAAGGGACCGATAAATAGAAGTTAGTCGGCTGTGGTAGTCTGGCATCGCTTCTTTCTGAGAGAATCTCTCGCCTTCGGCATCGTCTGTTCTTCTACGCTGTATGCACGAGTCGCTCTATACCACTCGACCTCACTGCCAGTGCGCCTGTCCGACTAAAACCCACTGGTCAATCGTGATGCTTTTTCGCGTTAAGTGGAAACTTGCGCCGCCAGCAAACGACACAAGCGAAACAACATCTCTAACAGATGCTGGAAGCGACCTTGTCGAAATGACATGATTGACGAATAATGCACACCACAACCTTGGTTTGGGGATGTGTTTTGATCGATGCACAACCCAACTGCCTGTATGACTGCTGCCTGCTTTGACCTCTTCTCGTTCTCTCGCATGAAGGATCCACGGAGCTCTCTTGCCAGCCACTGCTACTGCCGTTTCCGTGCAAGCGCTGTCCTTCGTTCATATCGCTATCCCACTTGCTCGACTTTATGCGACCTTCGTGATTTGTTATGATGTGCGTAATGTGTCTTGTCTGCCACCGACCTCGATAGCGCTTGACGTCTGCAAGCTTCGATGCCTTCAGACACGATTGATGAGGGCTCCCCAAATGATACCTGTGGAGTGGAGAGAGCGAATGATAGGAAGGTGTAGTGTCTGGAGGAAAGCGTTACTGTGACTGCCGCTGACAAGCTGCGCTGAAGTAGTAGCATGTGGTCGCATCAGTTCAACACGATGCCGTATGTTGGTTTCCTGTAAGCAAATGTTCATACTACTCTAGGTTTTACATCGGATTACATGCGGCAGTAGTTTTCCGCAACTACTGCTTCAACAGACTGTCTGTTTATCGCTTTTTCATTTGCACACAATTGAACAGCTTTTCCGAACGAGGGTGTGTGTTATTTTCAGTACCGCGGACTCCAACTAGCAACGATGATTGTGTCGCCTCCTGTTACGTATACTGAAGGTATACCGGATAAGTAGCACTCAGGATACATTCAGTATACGTTCATGAAGCGGCACTCCAGCAACACTCTGCAGCACTCGAGGGAGATTCTCGATACCGGCACGTAAATACACTCCATTGGAACACACTCCTTGCACGATACGCATCATGCAATCATCGTCGAAACCATTCAGAACCGTTTTTAACAGAAACCATTTCAAACGCCTTCGCACCGAAAGAACCAGCCCCTCGAACGTATAACTAGACACAACGTGGCCACCGCTTTTCCGGAGCGTTCTTTTGTTTCGTGCCGTTGCTTTCCTTTGAACGGGGTAACTTGTGCGATGGGATGCGTTTTGACGACACTAGCTGGGAACGAAAATCGGCACCGAATCAAGATAAATCACATTCCACACTCAAGGGCCGGAATCGTATCTACTGGCGAGGAAACCACAGGCATTCCCGGTGACTACGAGGCAGAAGGCAGCGAGACCCGCAGCGCTGGCGATGAAGATGACGACGATGCGTCCGCTTGGCCGTATGGTTAGGTTGTGAGAGTGTGGCGTGTCACATATACCGCTCGTACCAAAACTTGCGAGAGGCGTCCAAAAAGCCGCACCAACAATAGAAGCAGCAGCACCAAGCGGTAGCTACCGGCAATTGACAAAGGTTGCCTCAGCAATCAAAAAGAGCGTGCCGTGCTCTCACGAAAAACCGGAACCCCAGCTACCATTTGCACTGAACGCACTCGTGTGTGAGACAGAAAGAGAGCGAGAGAGACAGAGCAAGAGAGAGGGAGCGAGATAGCGGCATTGGCCCAAAAAGGCCAAACCTCCAAAAACGCAAACAACTCCGTGGACTTGGGCCGGGGCCGATGTGCGACAGAGCGAGCAAACTGAACAGAGTCTTGGGCACGTGGGACGCGGACGAGTTCTTGTGGCAGGCTTGTGGCGAATGCATCGAAACCGCCGAAAAGAGAGGACGTTCAAAAAAGTTAATAGGAGCGCGCGGTTCAGGGACACCACACCATCGTCGCTCGAGCAGGCGCGCTCCGCTCGTAAAATTTAGTGCCCGAGCGAGAAGGACAAGCCATACGCCAACCGGGCTGGGTAGAATGAAACCGCTGGCCAACGGTGCCAGCGAGCACGAACACCTCGACGGCCTTCGCGCGCGTGCGCTCAGTCAAAAAGGGATCGTTTTATGGCAGACGGTAGCATCGGAAACAGGAACAGATGAAAATCCCAACCGTGGGGAACACGCGGCCACTGCCCTGCAGGCGAGCCGTGCCTGCTCGCACCTTCTGCCAGTGGTCGTTGGACTATTTTTTGTCGTTTCGATTTGCTCGCGCACAGCCTCCCTTCGGAAACTGCCACACACCCGGTCTGCTGGAAATGGATGCAGGAGAAGAGGCGTTCGGATGCGATGAGGCATTTTATAAACCTATTTAACTCACCCAACTCGTCGATGCTGGCCACCTGTGCGTGTGTATGTGTGTGCGAGAGAGAAAGAGAGAGAGAGAGAGAGAGAGAGAAGGGTGTCCGAAAATCTTTTCCACTCGCTCTCTAAACTTTTCCTTCAATCGGGTTTCGTTGGTCGACTCGCTGTTGCAGCATTCCTGAAGAAAAAGCATTTGAAAGAATCGTGCAATTTGTGGTAAACTGATGAGCGTGCACGGCGTTGGTCGATGCAATTTAGCGGATTGCCATTGAAATGCAAACATTGAACGAGCGTCACCCTTATCGCCCATATATCCGAGGTACGCGGACACCTTCTTGCACTCTCAGGCGGACGCGACGAACATCGTCCTACTGGCGCTTTGTGATTGTCGATTGTGATGATGGCACAGTCACGGACAAGAACGGACAATCAACGCGCACCCCCGCAGTGGTGCCAAAAACTTATCCAACTGATGGCACCTGTTTCCATAGCGGAACCCTCCCGTCCCATGTGCTAGGGAGAAGAAGGTGCTAGGCCACATTTTAAAAAACATTACTCCAACAAAACTGCAACCCGATGCCGACAACGAATCGACCAGCCGGATTGGGGGAGTTGATGAGGTCGGGTAGCATCAACATTCTGTCATGCGACGCGCGAGGGATACTGCGATCGTTTGAAGTGGCCAGATGTGCACACATAGGGATGGAATTGAAAAAGAATGCACGACATCAGGCGAAACAGAATGGGCCAATTGATGAAACGGAACGAAACCGTTCTCACGGCGCTACCGTTGTCGTTACCGTTGGCACCAGGGTCCCCGTTGGCTGCATGGAGCGGCGCCAAAACGGGGAACACACTGTCGAGTTTCCCTTCCATGCCTTGGGCGAAGCATCATTTATGCTTGTATTCCGTTCCTAATTCGTTCGCCCATCCGCCACGGCGTCCCTCTGGCTCAGCGGAGCCGCCCGGTTTTGGAAACGGGTTGTGCTGTGCTATTTGTGCTTTTTCGATTTACCCGACTCAACCCTCCGGGGCCTTTCCTGCTGAATGTACCGGACGGATTCGGGATTTTCCTCGTGTGTGCAATAATGTTAGATTTGATAGGTTGTAGGGAGTATTTTTTAGACGCATTCTTGTGACTCTCCTAGTGGATTCTTCGGCTCGTCTGCGACCCCTTCCCGTGGGCCCTTAGAGGAAAGCATCCTGTTCTCTCTCGCTGGGTATCGTTTGGCTTTTCTTGCTGCCTAACCTTCTGCTGTCTTTTATTTCTGTCGCTCGCCGGTCACACACGCTCTTGCCTGCTCTCGACGGCTGAACCCCATGTTCCGAGGGAGCCGGTGACGCACTCGACGGAGTGTTACCGTTCTGGCGGAAATCTTTTTATTTTGCATTTTCCTGTGCCACGTCGGGCCAAACCATTTCGAATTATGGCAAGTGAATCTCGTTGTATTTGCATTCTGACATGTCACTCGCAATCGAATAGATTTTCTTATTCGGGGGTTTCCGTCAGCATCGGATTATGCTATAGACTACGTTAATCTACCCGCAGGTATCTGGATTTCTCATCGGACTCAAGCCGAATGACAAAGTTTGTCAATTTTGGCGTTCAGTTTGAAAATATCATTTCTCTGGTTATGCTGCGCAACCAGTCAAAAATGCCATTCGTAGGTGGTAGGTGCTCGTGTTGACCGGTGCCTTCAATTTCTGTCGCACTGTATCGACCAACGAACGTGAATGTTTCTCGGATGGTTAGGCAGATCGAGATCATACTCTCGCCACCTTTACGAGGGACGGAATAGGAGAAATAAAATCGATACCACTTTTTGTCGTCGGCTCGCCTATCGACACCAGTTTGATCGCTTTGATATCGTGTAATAAAACCCCCGAGAAGCGCCATAACTGATGCGCCCCAAACAGCTCGAGCCTGAAACGAAACGCTCCGGTTTGCTGCGCGCGACAGTGGCACAAATGAAATGAATCGCCATTGCTGACTCTTTTCTTCTGTTTCTATTGTCACCCAACGTGCTCGTTTTCCTATTACTAGTATCTCCCATCGCCCTCCCAAGCTGCGGGGCTGCATTGTGGCCAAATAAAGCAACTGCTCACACACCAACGCACGTTCGCGCGAAACATGCGAAAAATAGCGCTACGCTTATGCAAATTTTACACCCACATCGCATCGCTCGACTATCTACCATTATCTATCTGCTTTAGACAGGGCATTCTGATTTCTTCCCTCCTGACCGGGATATCATCTCCTAGCGCCGTATTGCAAGGAAATTCTGACATGAGAAATGGAAAAGAAAAATATCAAAATATCATCATGGTACATGCAGGGCTGGAACTGAAACCCATTTCCATTTGCGCCTGCTACCTACCTAGCTCTCTTGCTCTGGCTAGTTCTAAGCGCCCGAGACGGTAAAGCGCAATGTAAAGAAATGAAAAGAAAGCAATTTGTGCCGGGAAAAAAAACTTGCTCTTTTCTCTGTTCCCCATTTCTCAGTATTTTCATGCAAGGTCTTTATCTGAGAGTGTGTGCGTGGCCATGTTGGGGAGGTTGCGTACATCTTTGCGAACGGGAAAGCCATTTTCGCCAAATTTCCTCTGTTTGTAAGGCGCGTTGGCTGCATTCGACAAAGGAAGTTTGAAATCGACACAAATTGGATTTGCTCAAGATTTGTGTTAACTTTCGCCATCGCTCCCTTTTTTCGTGGGACCTGGGCATTTTGAAAATTCTTTCGACTGGACACTTATGGCAGCGCTGCGCGTGTGCTAGAACATGAATGCGAGAGTTTTACCTTTTGGTTTGGATTTTCAGATTAAACGTTCCGGAGTGTGTTTGCTCTCATTTGCTTATAAGCAAATATACACACAAAGCAAATATTACACACTAGCCTTAGTTTTACAGTTATTTTCTTGAAACATAAGTGTATGGAATTCTTGATTTTCTACTTCTTCATGTGTGCATTATTAAAAGAAAAATTGATTTTCTTTACACCAGATCAGGTGGTTTGCTATATGTACGGCTTGACTAGACGAACGTTTGGATAATATCATAGACATGTAAGTTATGAATTACCACAACCATATGCATTCACGTATATGGAAATGAGCTGTCAGGCTATTTAAGTTACTGAATCTCGACACTAAAAGTTCCCAGCAAATGCACGACAAGGCTGATAATATATGACGATGACTAACCCCGTGAACTGTGCGTCTTTGTTGGAGAGCTTTGGGGCACTTTCCATCCAAATTACGTTCGTCCCACACACGTGCACCAGCATCGTTCCTAGTGAGCCAATCCTATTAACCCCAACTTCATGCAGGCTTCGCTTCTTCTTCGGGGTGATGAAAATTCTCCAGCGATTCTACTGGTTTGATCGTAAATTATGAAAAAGTAATAAAAATACGTTCTTATTAATGGCGGCATTTCAAGTGTGGTCGAACGCGGTCGATGTGAGCGTTCCCCGGCATTTCACAATCAATCCGTCTTGGATTGAATCTGGTGCGCTTGTGCCGTGGCATTAGAGCGGGTATGTATGTATGGCCGGTGGTTAGATAATGCCTTTTGGAGATATCGTGTTTTTGTTTTGTGTTTCATTCCTTTGTCTGTCCTAACTTATATGACTCAATGCTGCCCCTTTCAAAGCCGTTTCTGGACCTTGGGTCTCTGCGCAACCTCCCAAACAGTTGCCAATGTCTTTGAAAAAGGTTACTTCTGTCTGTAATTTTTCTGTTCAATAGGAATGAATCTATGGTGTCACATCAATTCGATAGGCTAACGTAGAACCTAACTAACGAAATATATCTACTGTGATCAAGAAGCTATCCTTTTCTTTTTTGAATTTTTGTAAATCTTTTGCCATATTTGTGCAATCATTGGTTGCATATTGTTATGGAATGCACTAGCAAAATACAAAGGGTCGTACTTACGCCTTCCTTGCCGGTAGCATTCTGCGTGCTACGTATTATCGTAGAAAACGAGAACGCATAGAGCAAAACGGTGCGCTGCTAGACATAGTGGAAAGAACGAGAAAACGAAACAGAGTAGAACGATGAATTCCACGTTTCCAGCAAAACGATGATTGACAGATTGCCAGCTGACATGTAAACACTAAGCTCCATGCCACACGCACTACGTCTTCTCGCTTACTCTCACTCAGCTCGGCTATCTCTCTTGCTCTAGCTACGGTTCTCGTACGTCATGCATTCGCGGCAACACCAACACAGCAGGCGACAATCTAACGAAACTAAGCACCGGCTGAAGCATTGATGGATGCATGCATGAATGAATGAGCGGATGAGTAAAACAAGGCAGGCAATGCGTGAAATACGTGAAAAGGCACTACGCATTTCACGGAGCGCGTTGAAGACGGCATTAAATGGCACTAGCACTGACGATGGCGGTGTGAAAATTTGGCGAGCCAGTTGTTGGCGGGAAAATGAGTGAAAAGAAAAGTGATGGATAGGGGAAAAGTGATAGAGTAGTTAAAGAAGTATTGTGCTTGGTGTTGTTATTTACCCTTGGTGTAAGAGTAAATCGATTCGTAGAGTCCACTTGAAAATCTACAAGATTACTTGATTTCAACTTGTGTGAGGCCTTGAACCCTTTTTTAAATACTCACTTGAATAACTGCTTCATATCGACATCCGAATGTTCTTAATTGCTGCGGCAACCATCATCAACACATTCTACGATGCACAGTGCTAAAACCACGATGAAATCACGATCAAAGTCTTAAAATCAAAAATTTACTACAACGTAAAGCTATGACAAGCGAAGCGAGTCTTAGCTCGCAGTACTACGAAATAATTTTTTTCGAAGGGAAAATATGTTAACATTTATTGCATAAATTATAAAACAAATATCTCATTCGAAAATGTATAAATTGCATCAAACAGAAATCAAATCATCAATTAATAAGTACATAAATTATAACTGCTACGAAGTAAACAACTTGAAAATGCTCACGCATTTTTGTCAACGAGTGCGACTAGAAACTCCTAGAAATTGCTGTGATCCTATTTGTCAGCTTATTGAGTTCCATGCATGGCTGCTTATTTGTCCAATGGATGATCAAATCAATTTCCTTAAGACTTTTCCGCTGCAGTCCTTCTTGCTAGTTTCGCGTGGAATATTAACCGGTTTCGAGAATGTACTTCCGTCACTTATGGCACTCCGTGCAGCTAATGTCGTCAGTTTTGAACGAAGAAAATCAAGACAGTTGTTGCTGTGTCCTGTGCGATGTTGAGTTTATTCGACAGTTTTCAATTCAATTCCAACAATGCACCGAGTGTTGCCGCTATTTGCACCAAAGACTTGTGATATCGACTGGCCAGTGTTTTCCAAGCCTAACCGATGTTTTCCCGGCAACGTTTGAACACGTTTTGGTGAAAAACTGTCCCAGACACGAGCTCTAGTTAGATAGTGCTACACGTTGGACCCTGGCTTGATATGACTGGAGTAGGAATATGTTCAATAGCGAAAAACACAGCAAAGGGGTCGTTTGTAGCTACTCGTTTGCAAAGTAAATACAATTTGATGACTCACACCAACGTGGCTTAGATAAAGATGGCAGAGTGTGAGTAGAGGGATACATATCTTTGTTTGTATGCGAGCGAATGTATGTAAAACGTTCAAGGTGTATCAAACTCACACTTCAATTCAACATGATGAATGTAGTGGGTGAACGTTGAATTTGGGTAGCGACTGGCAACAAGCAAAGAAAAACTGGGATGGTTTATTAACATGGGAATCTGTGAGGTGTATTGGTGGGGATGAACGCCGTTATGGATGTAGTGGTGAAGTAGACTTTGCAGTAGATTGGTGTTAGTAGCCAAAGGCTGCACGCGTTGGTGTGTGTGTGTTCGACCTGAGCATTTTCTTGGGAGTGTGGAGAGCAGTGTAACTTGCGATTATCCATGAAAGAAAGAAAAGTATATGAAAAGATTTAGAATAAAACCGTGTTTAATTGTAATCAATATAACGAGATATCTATGAGCGGCTCATATCGAATCTCAATCTCAAATGTTTCGATAGCTCGGATAATTGAAGCTTTTATATACATTGTAACAAACAAAACTGTGTTTGGACATTGTAATAGCCAAAACTGTGTTGAAAATATCTAATGTATTAGCTAGTCTTTGCATGAAAAATACATTGCATGTATGAAGAATACATTATTCTAAAATGTTGCAATGGTTGTTGAACATTACTTATTACAGTAAGCATTACGATAACATTAATGCAGTTAATTTCTCTTAGTTTGTAGATTGAAAAACAAAATCAGATTATTTAGATGCTTTTAAAACTCTTCCTTATCTATTAGTAGTATCTTGCAAATCCGTCCACCGTCACTATCCCTAAAATATCGGACCAAATAGTTACCGTTTCTACAGGAAATACAAGGGTATTCCAGAGTATAAATGCTATCCCATATGCCGGTGGTATTTAAATCCATAAATTTTACAAATACTAATCACATGTATTCGTAAGTTGAAACACAATTGACTGTTTGATATTTTGACTATAATTTTTTTGTTATGCGTATGAGCCATCTAATTTTGCGTTTTTCTTGCATTAACTAATAATAATAATCATAACATTTATCATTGATTATTTAAACTATTCATAGCCTACCCTTTCTTTTATCATAGACTATTGATATGACTAGTTGATGTATTTTTGAGCAACTTGCACATCGAAGTCAATATAATGGCAGTAATGATATACACATCAATATTCGTTGTTCGTTTCGGGCTTAGAGGCTACCTGGTGTGCTTGAAAGTATGGCTTTATATGCATACTACAATTTTTTGAAACATTTTGAATCAATGACATTCAACAAGTTAAACCTGCAAATATACGTCGAAGGCACCTATTCTACCCAACCATGAGCCAACTGATTACAGTCCATGATTCGATAAATACTCAATAAAAACAAATCCCAATGCCTGACATTATCTGTCACGAAGAAAGGCGAAGCAGGAATCTCATCAATCGTCAGCGCTTACTTGCCTATCCTGAACTCAGCTGATGCAATCAAAACAAAAGCCTCTATTCCGTACCCCTCGAGCTTCTGACTACATCATCTGTACAGTCATCACCCTTCACCTATCACAACAGTACTTAAAACTGACTGACAGACGTCGCCGAGGGCTTCTCGTCAATGACGAACGATGATTTGCGTCACAGAACAAGCCGCCGGTTTCGGGCGAAAGGAGTTGCTTTTCCCCTGCCGGATTGGCAACTTAGTGCGATTGTGCAACATAAACTTTGGCAGTGGTGAAAAGGGAAATTTTCTCTATTCGCATCCTAGTGATGAAAAAACTGCCGGGAAATTTCGGGGTAAATTCCGGGAAAATTTTCCCCAGCTTTAGCCAAGGCACAAACCACGCAGCTCGAATGACGCCCGGTGTGATGGAAAATTAATAAGTCTTACCAAGAACAGCGGGAGAATCTAGAGAGGAAAATGTGTCCACGAACACGATTGCCGTCGATACCGATGATGAATGCTTCCGAATAAACTTGGCTCGGTGGTGCTTGGGATCCCGAGGCTGTTCTAAAAACGGCTACGAAACTGAATTGGAAAATCGAAAACAGAACTGTCTATGACGCTTCTCTTTCTTGCTTAGATACAATGGTAGATGAGCAAGGGAGACGAGCTGCCGCACACATTGTAAACGGCCTACCAAAATAAGGGCGGGTTTTATGGGTTTGTTCGTTCGGCCTTCTGCTTTCTATGCTAGCCACAGCAGTTTGTACTAAACCGTGTGCTAAAAGCTAGCTTATCCCCTCCATTTTCTGGTCATTTCATGCGCACACGCACTGCCAACAACAGGCAACCATCATTGTTTTCAGCGATGCATGCTCTCGCAAAGGAGCGAAAGAGATGCGAAGCAGGTCGGTTAGCAAAACCAAAGAGATCAAAAGAAAGCAACACTATGTTCTCCCGGACACTCGCGCGTTGCGATGCACATGAGGTCGAAATAATTCGAAGAAATGTGTGAGAGGGCTTTCCAGCTGCTGCTCTGCAATGGCATTCGCGAAAACGGAAAACGCTAGGCTGGACTCAGCTGGCGTAATCAGCAATATCGTAGACGAAGGTACCACAATAATAAGTTGAGATGTGATGATGAATATATTTACGATGTTTAACGTATGTAAACGAGGTAAACAAATAATTATGCTTCATAAACAATACGCTGCTCAGTCGGACGCCGTTGTGATACAACTTTTCATTGAGTGTGGAAATTGATGGTGATATTCTTAAACAAGGGGTGATTAATTTTCAACGGAATGGAAGTTGCGAAATCAATTTTTGAACAGTTCTTGCAGCAAATTGATGCATTTCCTAAAAACCATGATTTTAAGACTTTCTACTCATATGTGCAGATGAGTTGAGACTCTCATTAACGTACTTATGTAGCAATCGCCGGCATAAATATGGCAAATAGTGTATCTAAGTATCCACAGCTGGTCTGTCGGAGATGCAGAAACAGGTTGATCTTGGAATGGCTTCCATTTTATTTGCTTGCCAAATAACATAACGGTTCTAATTGAACACCTTCGAAATAACATGTGGGCCATCATCAAGAATATATTGATATACTCAATTTGAACATGCATTACGGCAATTGATGATTTTGATAATAGAAAATGAATTTGCTTCATTCATTTGTTTAACGTAAGAGGTATTTGTCGTAATATGATGGATATGTGACTGTATGCCGTCGGTTGTAGGCATAAATTCGATAGCTATAAATAGGTGTTATAAAGTAGACATGAATGCAAAATTTTACGATAGGTTTTATTATAATATTTTTTTTTACAACTTCTTACTAAAAAATAGAAAGCATTTTTGTGTGTTCACAATCACTCATAGGAAAAGGTGTACCGACGGCTTGAGCTGCCTAACAATTTTGGAACAATATATTTATGATAAAGTAAATTATTGCTACGCTGAAAATGTGAGTAAGCGATTTATTGCTTTGTCTATAGACAATCTTTACTAGCATGAAACAGCATTCGAAATAATTATAGTATAAAAAAGGTATCTAAATATTGTCATGCATTTTTCCACGTGGTAAAGATTTTTCATCCAACTCAAGAAGATCTGAAACGAATAAGATGAAAACATTTGAAGCAAACCAAAATTATTCAATGCCGACAATCGTTACTCGTTTGAACCGCATGCGAAATGAAAATTGTAAAAAATAATTCTAAATGTCGTAATTTCTTCACGTTATAGTGATTTTTTCATCCACCATAAAGAATTCTGAAAGGAATAAGACGAAAACAACTAAGACAAACCAAAATTATAAAATATCATATTTATTGCTACGGATGAAGGAAGCAAGACTGTCCAATAATCTCATTCTACAGTTTAATGAACCAGAGGAAAACAGGCTTGAATAGTCATCAATGTGCAGCTCACTCAACCAATGAGATGTTAAATTACCTTTCAAACAAACACCTAATATGTAAAAAAAATGTATTTTACAGCAAAATTGAAGAAACTATGGCATGCAAGTGGAAAGTTTGTAAGACAAAAGCTTTTCCAATCAAGCTGTTTGAAATGATTTCATTCAAAAATGTTTAGGATGATAATTGCTATAAGATTATTTTCCAGTCCTTGAATATAGTCACCTGCAGAATTCTTGAAATAAAAGGATTTTTCTACCCTTTTAGGGAGCACCTTTTAGGGAAGTTAAGAACAACCGATCGGTTAGCTGCAGTTGCTTTCTTTTCATTTTTATCGCTTAACCTACTCTCTGTGCTTCTGGAGCCTAACGGAAAAGTGAATCCACATGAACGAATGGCTATAAACTAGTAACCTAACAGACCAGTTATGGTCATAAATATTGGCCTTTGATTCCAAGCCGTTTATCTTAACAAATGTCTTACCTTCGCAGCGTCTACGCTATACAGAACATTACCTCGACTGTTGAATTAACGCTAGTTTTTAAGCAACTTAAAGCCGAAAGTCGTACCCATACCAACGCGAAGAGACAATCGACAGTACCTAGAGATAGAAACGTATATTTTGCAACACATAACATGAAAATCAGCTTTATGGGTAGAATTTCGAATGAAAAGATATCGTTTATTTCGTTATCTCTGCTTTCGTATTCCTCTTGCGAGTAATATTGAGCCTCTGCCTAGATGAATATATAAATTAGGAATGTTTAATACCTTAATTTAACATTTACATTTCTAGAGTTTCCCTTTCAACCGATGTCCCTTGTGGGCAATTGCTTAAAGTGCCACATGCACTTCTGTCATTTAATATCATACTTCCGATCGAGCCACTATCCGGCCGACAGGCCATGTATCAGAAGGAAACCCTTAATGTTTTGTCTGTTTTATCGAATTTTTAATACATTTATAGTCACAATAAGTTCAAATGAGATAAACGGAGTTAAATGAAGCTCTTAGCTATGTCATAAGTTAATTTTGGTTGAGCCATTTACAGAACTTTCCTCATAAGAAAAGCAGTATGTATGAATTATTGAAGAACATTTAACAATAAGGTAAACGGTTGCTATGATAGCTACTGTAGCTTCGGTTGTACCATCTAGCTTAATTGAGTATTTATTGCATTTCCTGGAGTGTATAGTCATATTCCATATGGTTCTCGAGTGATTGGATTTACCTTTCAAAAATCATAAAAAAATGTTTCGAGCAGCCGCGGCTTATACAATTGATTTGAGGAACTGAAAACAATGGGGAAGCACATTCTTTTTAAGCTACTTATGTAAATTAAGTCTTGGTTTGTCGGCTTTGTGGAGTAGCGTAGAATGCGGGTAGTTACCTCATGACCTAATGTGTGATGGCATCCAACATGATTCCCTGTCTTGACACGACAACATTTAGCTAATGCCGTGAAGAGCCTGATTTTGATTTTAATAGTTTCATGTATATCGCCTTCACCAGGACTTGTACTTGTCTTGTTTTGTGCTTCTCAACGTTTTTCTATCTATGGCTAGATTATTATAGTTTAAATTTAAGAGATAATATAGTTTTTTTTCCGTCAATGTGAAGATCTCTAGTGGATGCATGCGTTTGTTTGCCCGTTTTTTATACAACGCTAGCTGGGGACTGATATAGGACAAAAACACTCCGAAGAACAGGCTTCGTTTACCAGAATGATCCTATAAGCTGAGTAATGACGATGAAAATTGTGTTGAAAACTGTGTCTCAAGTACCATCGCTCGCCGCATTCGTTACGTATGCCGGTTTTGTCCTCTAATGCACTCCACGGATCAGATGGTTTCGCTATAGAACAGTCCGTGTGTCATTGAATTTTAAAACAATATTGCCATCCAGCACCGAACCTACTATCAATTGGGTCTGAATGCTACAAGATCAGAATGCCAGAATGATTGTTGGTAAAAGATGCTTGCAGTCACCAGTCTTTCAACAGACTTTCACAAAGCATTCTGTACATTGAGAATTTTTTTGTAGCTATGAATTGATTCATTTCAATAAATTGCTTCTTGTTTTACAGCACGCCCTAGTTTATTCATATAATCGTATTGAGAGATAGATACCCAAGCTAATTGTTACACTGCACTGTTCCAAAGAACACTTTTTATAATCGAATAATGCCGACGCATACCTATTAAAACTGCATTGAGTGCAAAGTTTCTCTTAGCTAACAAACATATACATTAACTCTACAACAGCTCGAGAAGGTGGCAGTTTAAAGATCCGTTAACCAGTTCAATGTTAACACCATAAGCCCCCTTCGGTGGGGAATGTTCATGGAGGGTGTGGATAATGTTGCAGAATCAAAACAAAATAATTCTAATAGTCTTCTGTACGAGTGTGCAACGATGGTTACAAATTTTTCAAACTAAATCGTGTTGGGATTGAAAACTGACGGAGTTGCGTTAATCGGGTAAGTTTGTTCCATTCCCTCTTCTCGTTCGAGGTCATTCGCAACTATATAGCCTGGAACCTGATTTCTTAGCAGGGAAAGCAACAACGTAACATTACGATAATACTACAAGTCATTTCACTTTGATTCCTCTCGCCTTCCAAACTCGTTCAACTCACATATACTTCGCGGATGGTCTTCGTAGCCAAATGGAGCCTTGCGAAACCGAAACAACCATAACGAACGCAGCGACTCCGATTGTTGGCCACTAGCTGAGAAAGTGACCATATCTTGTAGTAACCAGCTCCACCGAATACAAGGGAAAAACACAACGAATCACCAATATAGCAACAAAATTGCATATTTTACGACGCAATAAACTCTATTTCTTTATGTATTTATGTTTGGGTACGAATATTTGTCCCTCATTGAAATTTTTTCCTCTCCTCTTCCGGTTACCGTTTCGGAGCCTTACGCCCCTTAGCCACAAGCGCTTGTTTGGCCCACGTTATTGTACATTTAATTTCGGCATAGACGGTTAGCTTGGTTTGGGATTTTCAATGCTCTTACATGGTGAATTTACCAATATCTGCTACAGCTTCAACTGCACGAAAGAGTTAAAGCTACCGCCACTGGGGGTGTCACCATGTTGCAGAGGAATCGATGCAACCACGCTGGAGGCTATTTGCTTCTCGTATTTCTTTCGTTTTTGCTTCGGAACGAAACAAAACGTGCCAACATACACATGTGCATACATGGTCCTAAAATAGGAAGAACGATGAAAAGACGTCTCGTTCAAGACGTTCGTTGTCCTCGAGTTGGGAATTGTCACAGGCAGGTTATGGCCAGCAATGGTGGGAATGAGCTGTAAAAGGGTTCTATTACCGTCATCCTGCCCCTGGGAGCATCTTTCGATTGCAGGCGATGCTGTTGTGCCTACTGTCCTTGAACCGATCCTGGGCAGACGTAATTTATTGCACGTCATCTACTTCCACCCAAAATGTGCGGGAAGGTTGATTTGCTTGAAGGGGTTACCTTAACGAATGTCGTAAATATTAGCCCATGTCCTTGAAATTGTTGAGTAATAATGACCACAGGAGTAGTTGACACTGCTTCAACGGTGTTGCAGCTCCTTCGATAGAGAACAGGTTATATTCTGAAGGCCATGCCGTTCTAAACAGTGTGTAGGTCGCACATAAACATAGGTTTTCGCTAAGTACTACACTTTACTACGGCCACCCGTTGCAGATTCTTAGATTTCTGGATAATGTGGTGGGCTTTGTTACAATGTACAAAGCGTGTGAGGCGATAATAAAAAAACGGTTGAAATATTCGAAAAGTATTCTGCATAAACAGTATTATTCATTTTTGTAAAGTTGTTCCTAAATAAATGTTCGCGAAGAAAAAATTTGTATGCCGATTTATTCATGACTTCAAAATCTTTAGCTTATTTCATTTATTCTACATTCAATGTACTAACTATCTACTAAACATTTAATATTTTCTTGTTATATGTATTGCAGTGCGTAAAACATCCATTCGAACAGTATATGATATTATGAGTTTAACTTTATTTGTTGTTAAAAACTAACATTTTTGGTGTACAAGGTTATATAATATATTTATTAACACATTTGATCGCTTGAAATTTAAAAACCTTCCGAAAATCACTTTGATTCGATTCGTATTCATTTCATAAAGCCTTATGCACCAGTTTATGCGGTTTGTTATTAGCGCTCTAGCATGTGATTTGAAACGACGAGCTACGGATTGCAGATTTGTTTGGAAAATAGTTGAATCATTGTACATAATCTTTTACAAAGATGCATCAAAAGTATACCATGACAAAGAACGCTTTATTTACTTATATTACTTCATCATGTACAAAATTCATAAACCCAAGGATAGCTTGCACGGCAAACAACAACAAAAAATTACAAACTTCGTGGTGGTAAACATGAATTTTGTAGCTACGAACATGAATCTGATAAATGGCTGGTGCATCACCACATAGTTAGATCATCAACGTCAGTGTTAATGGTAACTGGAATTAATGGCTATGGGTGAAAGTGGCTCGTAAATGTTCTGCATGGACACTCCATAATAGTGCGCAAACGATGGAAAGAAATGGTGTCGGTTGTACAACAGCGAATTAAGAAAGGGATATTGATATTAATTTGGCACTGATAACAATTTTACATTTTACATTGCAATGCTCCAGATCACTGAAATCTTTAGTGAAGAATGAAGTTTAATCGATCAATAACACAAACCGTAATTCAAACGGCAGTAATTCAAAAAAGTTATTCTACGGTATATCATACTCTTAATAATATGAAATGTGCCGATAAATTGTAGCAAAACATTCAGTTGATAAGGCTCATAGGTGAGATGAAACATGTACGCGATTTTTTGTTGTTGAAATTTGTTATTTATCAAAAAATTTGATCAGACGTTGTTATCGAAAAGGCAAATTGCACTAAAAACTTTTGTTTAGAAAATGTTACAGTGTTACATGTGTGATGTTAACGGTAACGGTTTAGATTAGGTTTTGGCTGTGATTTGCAAATGAAGTCAAAGTGTATTGTAATCTTCAACATAGTTGTTTAGAATTTTCAAGCCTCTTTGTTTTAGTTCTTCGCTTTATTCACGGAACTTGAGAAACATGATTCGTACTAAGCCAACTAGAACTAACACGTTCAACATTTTCTTTACCCATCCATAGAATATCCATCCTATAGCAAGAGTTTACATACTTGTTCATTCTTTTGAATAATGTTTTTGGTAGGTTTAGGTTGAATTTTTTTCATTCCCGTCGAACTTTTGTTAAGCTTTTCCCATGTTTTCTTTGGCCGAGTTGAGCATGATTTAAATAAATAATGCATGGAAACACCTGACAGATACTGTCAAAATGGAATTAAATAAGCCCACGTAATAAAGTGTCTGTCTTGTCTGATGTTATTTGCTTTCTAGTTGAGCATCTGTTGAATAAATTCATATGTTTTGTAGTTTCTTTTGGATTCATTTAACATATATGCAATGAAGATTCTAAACGTTACGAATCCCATTTCAAAGTGAAGCAGTTTTAATTGGTATGACCGATCATTGTAACATTGCAAATCTTTTTATAAAACCAAATCTCTGCTATGTCAACTACCCTACATACTATATCGACTTGTTGTATCAATTAGCCATCTATATAAACTTATGGGTCAATAATATTCAGAGAATGTTTGGATCCATTGTTATCAATTGTTGATTTTTATTATATGGATATATAATCATCTATCGAAGCTTAAGGTGAACACTTAATGTGTTTTTCTATTTCTATTACTTTTACACCATCGTAACTGATACAAGAATAATATTAATTATTTTCTACTCTGATTTCACTTCTTTGATGGCTGACCAAGTGTTACTTCCTCGATCATGTATATTATCAGCCATCCACTATTGTAATTGAACTACGCAAAAAATGCTTCGTAGAAAAATGAAGATGATACGCTAAAATATACTGTTATAAAACCTATTTCCTTAGGCTTGAGGCGTGTCCATTAGTTTAAAATGGTTCTAACTTTGAGAGTTACTGATAAGAGACTCATATCGATTGTCATTATTGTTGTACTTGCGGGCTAGAGCATTACGGCACATCACAAGTAGATGCTACCACCGAACCTTCAAGGGTCGTTTAAGTCTCATTTCAGTCTGAATCATTTCCAACTCGAGGCCATTGCGCAAAGCTGTAGCATCAGTATCAATGATAGTTGAGCAGTGTGTTTGATAACAGAGCAGCATAAATATGCTAGCATACTGTGCTTTGTCAGCATCCCTGCCATAAGCGTGCCAATCTGCGTCATTGATGGAGTACAAAAAAATGTGTAACAATGAATTTGGAAATAGATGTTACTATATGAAAACTCATCGACAGCCAAAGTATAAGTGTCGTTGAACTAAACACATAATTCAATAAATGATTTCACACGTTCCACATTTGTTACAATATTGTTTAAATATTACAAGTTTATACGTTTTAAGAAAATAAGTGCTTCTTTACGAAAATGCATTGAAAACATAAGTATTAGATTCATTGAATTCTACTCACAGTCCATATTTGATACGAATTTTTTCGAATAACATATGATTATATCATCTTAGCGATATTCAAATTAAACCGTAACAAATCATATCAACTAAATGATGATCTTCGCGACATCGAAAACAATTAAACAATAATAAATTGTACCAATCAAATTATGATCTTAGGAAAATGTGAGACTTTCAATTTATAACTAATCATATCTATCAAAGAATTTTTTAAAACCATCATAAATATGTCGTTTTGCATTAGAAATAAATATATTATTTTTTAATTCACTTGTAACTACTCTGTTTAGATCAATATTTCGTTTTTGTATTTTTTCAATTCATTTTGATTTATAATATTTGTATAAATTATAGAATTATAAGATATACCTATAATTCGGTAAAAGCACTTGATAAATTTCTTTTACGTGACAGATCAGCTATATCAAATTGAATAAACCACCACATAAATCGCTTAATGAACAATAATCAATTTTTAAAATAAACTTTCGGCATTCTTCACTTTTTCGATGAATTGTTTGTGATAAAACAGATTTAGTGAAACATTTAATCAAATAAACAGTCAGATAAATTATAATTCCTTCCATGTCATCTCCATGAACAAATGTCAACCAAAATAAAAACAATTAGTTTCCGAGCGACATGCAACCAATTTGGTATTATACACAAGCAATAAGTTCCATACACATAAGCATTACAAACGTATTTTACTCTATTCTCTTTAGAGATTGGTGAAAATATTTGTCGTTGACTTTTTGACCAACGGCTTGACTGCGGATAGCATTGGTTGCTTGCGATCGTTCGATACGATCGTTTCGAAGTCGTTCACAAGCTTAAACTAAACGGGTAAATATTAATTAAAACATCGCCCTCCCATCGGTGTGCTGTTTTCTGAGGCTGGGCCGTTTCAGCTTATGGCTAAATAAACAAGCAAAAACTCAGGGAAACACAACATCAATTCTTCCTCCTCTGCTACTATCAAGATTCTCTGCCCTACCACCGACGGCTGATCGAAACGGGCTCTCCACTTGCCATGCTCTGTCGCTGAATCATATGGAGGTGATTTCAATTTACAAAGCCATCTACTTCCAAAACTCTTCGTTCGTTACGACAGGCCTACTCCGCATTCGGCTCCCCCACCTTTGTGGTGCAGCGCCCTGGAGCAGCACGTAAAAAGCTGCAATATATTACCTCCGATAACAGAAACCGCAATCCGCAGTGTTCGAGTTTCTGTTCGTTCCCGTATTCCTTCTCAATTCAGCATGAAAGAAGGGCTGAAATTGAAAGAACTTCTTCCGTTTTGTAGCGAGTGAGAATCGACGGTGAATATTTTTTCATCTTCCTCGCCTCCATCTTACCCCGGATGCCATAGAACCTGCCCCAATCTTGGGCTCTACGCAGGAGCTCGATGGGCAAGGTGGTACAACACGGACGAACCTCACAGTTAAATGAAAGGAACTGGTCTGAGTGTAACACACCAAAGGCTGCGAGTTGGCTTATGAAACGTTCCTTCGCAGAAGATAATGAGATTTTCGTGTCACCGTCACGAAGAATCGGCAACGGCAGCAAACAAACAAAGTTTCGAAGCGCGTCCCAGCGGGGGCCAGTAAAGATTGCACGCAAAAGTCGTCAGAGGATAGAACGAACAGAAACTACGGCAGCACCACAAAAGAGATAGAACAAACAAGAAAACGTTAGGAAAAACAGAGAGAATATGAGAAAATACATAAGAGAAAGAAAGAGAAAAAACGGTAGAGCGATAGAGAGAGAGAGAGAGAGAGAGAGAAAGAAAACGGAAAAGCTCGAGTCCTAGCAGCCTGCATAGAAGGAGAACATAGAATTTAATCCTTCGTGAGAAAAGAGCAGCACCACATGGGCAGCCAAGAACAACAAAAACACGCCAACGTATACGCACCATTGTGCGGGAGAAGACGGATCCAAAGGGCCATGAAACCTCATTTTCCCCAAGAAACACGTTTGAATTTTGTGTACTGAAAACTTCTTCCCTTAAGGCTAGTTTTTGGCACTTACGACCTTCGGTAATGGGGATCGGCAGACGATGGTGCTCACGACGGGACGGCGTTGTGGGGTAACTCCCCAAAAGGCTATAAATATTGAAGTTTATGATAATTTAATTCTTTTGTTTCGATTTTTGCTCTAGGCACACTTTTACAGGCGTCTTTCCGCTTGGAAGCTTAATAACGAACCACCAACGAAACTGGGGAGCCCCCATGGGTACAGGGTTTTGAAGTAGGATTTTGGACCACATCGCCGTTTAAGATCTGCCAAAAGCAGAGGGAGTTAATTTCTGAATTACTTTTTGCGATGATAAAGCGTTACATCTAATATATGTTAGGCCTAAATTTGAATCCATGTGACGCATACAATCGTCGAAAGAGTTGAATAGTTTAGTTGGAAAAAGTAAAAAAAAAATCTTTACTTATTTTTTGTTAATATTTGAAAAATTTATTGGAAAAATTCCGCCATTCTTTTTGCAGTAACTACTTAAATGCAGTTCGTATGTTGAATATCTCGCGCCTGTTAGGTACATCAATATGCATCGGTAAATATAGTCATAGCAACTCATGGGTTGATAACTTTTGGAATATTTTTATAGTTGATTGCACCATATTAGTTGAAGCGATAACTTGCTCAATGGATGTTTTTTCCCATTAATTTTTGTACCACGCCTATCGTTATTCTTTTCCTAGTGAAGGTCACAAACAAAAAGTGCCATTAGACCAAAACTGCCAAGTACCTGTTCAAACGAAAAACAAAAGTATTTGTATTTCTCATGGTGATTTTTTTTTCTGGTGCTCAACCGGACAATGATAGAAGAAGATAATGAGCAGCAATTACATTTTTCGAGCGAACTATTTGTCGAATGCACAATAAGAAATGAGGCGCGTTGTTCGTCGTTGGTTTCCGCTGGGAATGGATTTTCAATTAACAGTTGAGCCACACCGCAATCGCGCTGCTGTTATTGCTGCGCACAGTCAGCAAAAGGGTGGGTAACACGTATGCTGCTTGAGACTGTTACTAAACCTGAAGCCAATTAGCCAATGTGGGGTATAGACGAATCTTCTAATCACCAGAAACGAGATAACGAGTAACAATTCATTAATTTGTTATGAAAATCATGCACTTCCCGCGTCGTTGTCGCAGGAACATTGGCTACAGCAATTTATTACGTTGTAATAGTTGTTCCCGTTACTTCATGAGACCTACAGGAATGTTTTTTGACAATTTCATAATTACTGATGGCGAACAAAATTTAAAAGCGTATACCATAGTTTGTAAGAATTTGAAAAAAAAATCCAGAACTATACTTACGGTTTAAGGGAACTAAAATACTAATGTTTCACTTATTGAATTTCAAAATTCTAAAAGTGTATCATTCCATTAGTAAACAAGCTACTTCATCAAAGATAGAAACTGTGTGAAATATAAGCATTTGAGATTCTTCAACAAAACCCTTCTTTTCTGTTGTAATTGGTTGTTTTGAAAGACTCGCTGTTGGTGTATGACGTTTCTGTGCCTCGTGATGACCACAAGTGTTAAGTTTATTAATGTTTATAAAATTCACTTGTGATATTAGAAAGACACATGCTGGTAATTGGGGTGGATTAACCAATTAGTGTTTCTACTAAGCCTACGTCGTGTGCAGGACTGATTATCCGGCTACGTGAGAATTTCAAGTTATAGAAAGCCTTAACCAAGCAGGCCTTGACCGTACACCGGTTGTTGAACCAGTTGTGAAGAAGAAGGAGAATCAATTAGCCGTTTTAAGATATTCGTTCGTACCAGGGCATATAGTTTCAATCATCCTAATAGGCTTTCAATTGTATATCAATACCCCTTACTATGTGTTAGCATAGTTGTATTGTCTGAATGTGTTACAATCGGCAATTGTGATATTATCCAGCCAAGACCTTTAGACATTCCCTCGCCTGGTGGCTTTCTCTTGAACAACATGTACGAACAAGCACCGATCCGTGCGAGTTATACAGTGAAACAGCAAGCAATCGAGAGAGCAATACTTTAATGCATTGAGTGACAGCCATTATTCCAGCGTATTATGCCTTGGTAAGGCGTTCGAATTCGTTCCGGTCATCTCTTTCGATCGCGTAAAGCGCCTGAAGTTTCATCTCGTACAATAACTGATGAAAACAATCGTTTACTCTTCTGCGATAACCAAGGGCTATCGCTACTAGGTGGAAATGAAACAGGCGTGAGCTCCTCTCGTCGTTCTCTGTTTGTCTCTAGCTCACTATCCTTCTCATTTCTTCTCGTTTTGCTACAATTTTCGAAATGCTCACCGATAGTATCAAACAAGGGAGCAAGAATGAGATCAATCTATCTCACGTTGTTGGTTTCCGAGCAAGGAGGCCAAGTATCGTGCGCTTGCACCATGAAAATGGTGGTAGGTCTGATGGTGATGGCTTCCGCTGCTTCCGATTGAGAGCGTATTCGTTCGACTCGCGGAACAACCATACTCGCATAATCTCGACCGACAAATAACAATCTTTTTCGCACACCGTTCTTGGAGGCATTTCTTTTTTTTTTATAGTTTATAACTGATTACATCATTGTTAT
The DNA here is from genome assembly GCF_943737925.1 of Anopheles nili. Classification (NCBI taxonomy): domain Eukaryota; kingdom Metazoa; phylum Arthropoda; class Insecta; order Diptera; family Culicidae; genus Anopheles; species Anopheles nili. Next base: position 48,062,864 of record NC_071291.1, on the reverse strand, counting down.
ATATCTTATCACTAATTACTCTTATTACTAACATAATTAAATTCTACATACTATTCGCTTCCACTTTGATTGAAAATTGATCCAAAATTCTACTCATTTCAAAGCTGAGAAGCAATATTGATAATGTGAAACATTCCGTTTGTTCTATCGTAAGAACAGAAAAATGTGGCAAGAGTGAAAAACACACCCACACATTAATATGCTTGCGCAACATGTAAAGGATTCGGAAAATTTTCCACCTTATGGTTGAGAGTCGGTAGCAAATATTTGAAGCAATAGTAGAATGTCATAAAAATGAAGTATTTCGATGACTTTTTAATTGCTTTTCCGTTTCTCGGCACATTATTCTTAGATGTCACGAAGCATTTGAAGACTGTGTCTCTGGCATCATGGGATTAGATGGATAGGCGGCACCAACTTTCAATATTTTATTCTGTCGCGAGCACGTCTATCACAGAACGCTATGCGAATTCTCTGCGTTTTCGTTGTTCATTGACGCGCTATCCAACAGGAAGATACAACACGCTGTTAAAAAACCAAAACATGCATATTAGCCATCGAAAATGATCATTACAAAACACCCTGAGGAACTGTATGCGATTTAAAATATTGTGCGAAAAAGACAACTGAATGCAAATATAGCAGCGCTATTAATCTATAAATAAACATTACCACATGATTTAGTGGGCTTTTCTGTGATACGTGCTATGCTACATAAATGTTAATTTGACTGAGTCTGATTATCTTAACACCCCTAAACCATTGGGCCAGAGCATGACATATTTTTTATGTGGAGTTAGACAACTTTCTGTAGTGATTGGACTTTTCGCATCAGTACCGAAAACAATGCGTTTTCATATACTACATACTTCTGACAGAGAATAAATCTGTGGCAAACGATATAACCAACCATAGCCAACGTTATAATTAGATTATTGGGAATTGGGAGTGTAGTATATACTAAACCTTTGTTAAATAAAGTTGATAACAACAGAGCTGCCAAGATGAATTTTGTTTTTAATATGTATCGAACACTCGACACACACACACAAATAATCATACTATCACGCTACCAGCAAGGCACTCGAATGAATGAACAAGCCAGCAAATGATTAAACCAACGAGCAAACGAGCGATTTAATGAATAAATATAAATATTTATAGATGACAAAAGAGCTGATTCTGCATTGAAATTAGTCTATTACCAATCCTCGCTACTCCTTTCCCGATTTAGAGTTTGGGGTGACGTATTTCCCTACTACCGCTAGAAATGTTTCTGGAGTTATCGACTTCGTGGTTAGAGCGTGGGCGAAAGGGAACATCAACGACAGCAAACCTCAGTCGCAGCTAGTAACATTGTGAGCTCAGTAAAGGAGCACACATACAAGCGCACACAACACCATACAAATACCAAAATAGTCAACGAGCGGACTGAGAATATAATAAATTTGCTGTTTCGATGCATTCACCTACAATGGCACACAACGAATGGTGGCTCACCGGGCATGACATAATGACCATCGAGTTAGATAGCCCGAGAGTCTCAATTCAGCTTTTCGCGCATTTGACTCACATTCGTTACATAACAATCAAATTTAACCGTCTTAATAATATATTTGATGGATCATCATTTTGATCATCAAACACGAACAAATCGTTGATGGGAAGTGAACAAACTACCGTCGGTGGCTTGAACGATCTTCATTGAAAACGAAGTGTTTCTCGCAGACCACTCGATCGCTGTGGTAGGCTTTTTTGTGTTTCTACCCCATTATTCCACTGTTTTGCTGTTTGCTTAAACGAGTGTGTGAAACCAATTCCCATGAAAATATTTGGCTATATTATAAAAGTTGATCCCAGCCAAAGCAAATTTGAAACAACTGTAAGCCGTCACAAGCATCTGGCATTGCTGTTCTCTGTGACAGGGGATGGTGAGATGCAATGTACCTGACGCTGGGATATGCTGCAACAAGCATCCTAAAATATTTGCAATATCTTCATGGCTCCTGACTCTTACCAAGCAGTAAGGAATATCAGTATAAATTACCCTTCTCGTGCCTTTTTAGTGTTCGACATTTGTAAATTTATGCGACTTGATTTTCTTTCCGAGCAATGAAAAATTCTTGAATTGAAATAAACTAATTTGTTGAAATAAGCTATTGATAACTTTGAAGAATCGAGAGAAAATAATAGTAAATAATGATAATTTTAAAGATAGAAAAAGTATCATAAAATAAATTTTAGCTACTCCAACCGATTTTAGTAGACAATAATTAAAAGACATACAACTATGTATATAACATCAAAACGACACTAGAAATGAACTAAGCTTTTGGAGTTGCTGATAGATACATTTTTTAAATGTTTGTTGATAGTTTTATTTGAAATTCTTTTCTTACTACTATTACTTAGAAAATTTCTTTGTTAAATAGTGTAAGTACTAGTTTCACTAAATCAGTTTTAACTGTATGGTTTTCAATGTCACCAACTGGGTGATCTGAATGTAATGAATTTAACCTGTAATTAACGAATAACAAGTGAAGCGTTGAGAGTAAATATCTCGACTTTCTAAATACCATTTTATTAAAAGTTTTAATAAAAAGATACCAATAAAATACTGCAAAAATTTATCACGCTTCATTCAATACAAACCGACCAAACGATTATCAATCGAACTGGTAAAGACATGCGTGTCGATTGAGGATAAAGTCGTGACATTTAAAGGGGGTCTAGGTTTTATTTTACGACTTACGGATCGTAAAATATTATATGCCCCAATAAAAATTATCCATTGAAAAGGCTGGCGTGAAAGTTCTGTCTTCTATCGTGTACCCTGTGAATTTCTCTTTTGCCGCTGTTTCTTGACGTCGAGAAAGGGATGTATAAAGGTAGAGATTTATATTTTTTGTTTTGCCAATAATCTGCATGATATGGTGCATCATGGAAGGGATATTTTTACAAGGCTTGTAGCAAAAATTTCATAGGCTTCTGATCGAAAGATTTAAATTTCTTATTCTAAATACCAGTTAAGGAGATTTGTACATACAGGTAGCGGTTCACATGAACTTCATCATGTTGGTTTTTGTTTTGCTGCTTTATTTTCTTAACGAAAATGCATCGTTTTTCGTTGAACATAAGGTTTGTGGAATTCTAACAGGAATTTTTGATTTCATGCCAATAAGTATAATTTTTGCACAAGGAAAACAAACATTATCACACGCAGCTAGGAAAACGAAGCGAAGCTACCTTTGCAAAAAGCTCGAAAAGAAAGGACGTCGTAAGAAGTTTCAAGCTATTATCACCAGGTGGCGCTGTTATGCAGCGTCAGTCAATAAACCCCTCGTTTAAAAAGCATGCGCGGCAATCAAACCATATTTTTGAAGCAGTTTCCGACTCTCGAACTCTGCTGTTTTATCTTGCTAACTTATAATAAGCTATATTGCTTTCTTTACAGGTACCCATCGTAGCATCGTTTAATGTCCTTGGCGGAGTGAAACAAGTGCTATATGTGAAATTAAGTGTGTGGTCATTTTTCAAATTCCAATGTCATGTTTTGAATCTAAAAGTGCAGTTAGGTGTTGCGCGAGCTAGTGAATTGCTAATACAAGTGCATCTTTTCGTATTCATTTTTGTTAACTCAAAATCGTGTTATTAAAAAAAGATGTGTTACAAATAAAAGCGTGAATATAAAAGTTTTATTGTGTTCATAAAATGGAGGAAAAATATCCTACTAGCATAAAAAAGTGCCTATTTGTGAAAGTTTTGGGAGGGAAGTCAAAATGCAAGTGTATGGTTAAGAGTGATTCAACAATACGTGTGATTGCCTTCGATGCCATTTTCGTCAATTGCACTGTTAAGGTAAGCAAACAATCTCAAAATCACGCAAGTTTCGACTTTTTCGATACATAAACTTTGTCTACGATCTTGAATGTATCATTTATTGATCGTTGATTGATTGATGATTGGTTATTTGAATGAACCTGACTCGCAACAATAGATTTGGTAATGTTTTAATGTAATTAAATTGTCAACATTTCGGATTGCTAGGACACAACGATTCTTTGGAAACAACTATAGAACTTATCTAAAAATACATACTCGTTTTTGAACATTTCTACATGAATGAAGACTTTTGGATACTGCTTTATTGGACTATACTTCAATATTTACTGTGTTTTATTATTTTACTATCAATCAAATTTAAATGTATCAGATAGTTTAACTCTTCATTCCCATGTGCTAATTCGGTCACTCGGTTCGTGTTATCTTGTCTATCGGTTGCTATCGTTCGTCACGAATACGCGGGCTCGTTTCGGTCATCTTTATTGGCTCCATTCGTTAACTGCCGCTATCGCCACTTACTAAGGTGAGAGAAAAAAAAGGAAATGAAATGAGAATAAAAGAAATAAAACATAAACAAATACGCTCCCTTGAAGTATGGTTGATCGTTGCTCACATCTTGGCAGACGCTTCGAGGGGTTGGAGATTTTATGATGGAAATAAAACTTTTTACAGTTTTTAAATTGTTTTATGAGCCTATTAATAGTTGCTCAACGGATTATAATACCCGTCCATGCGGGGTAAGCTCTGAGGTGTGCAGTATTTTCTTGGCCTACTGCCGATACTGGGTGCATGTCGAGATATTGGAGTGTGTCATAATTACTGTTACTGCTAATATCAACATACTGTCATGATTTAGCACCATTGAAATAAAAATGTACCTACTAACTTCTGTAAGACAGCTGTGGATGTGAATGCTAATTTTACTAGTACATTTATTTACAGTCAAGCTTAGATCAAAATAGGAAATCAACATGTGCGGAACTTGAATGTTTCTATGGTTTGATCCAGGACAATAAGATTCCAACATGTTATAGTTGCACAATCAGTTGATCAGTGGGAGCCTGATGAGACGAAACTATTTGAATTGTCTTAAAATTGCAATGGAACATTGGCAGAGGCATAAAACTAATTCCACCTGAAATACACCCGTATGTTAATAAGTGCCTAGGTGTCAAATGGCCAATCGAATACCGCTACTATGTTGGTTGTTAGTTTTATCACCGTCCGTCCAATTAATTTGTATGAATAATTCGTTGCTTGTGCAACGTGACATGAATCGTTGAAGTGGGCAATCTTGCGTTACTCAAAACTGGATGTCAGCAACTTTGACGCGAGCATACAATGAGAGCAATACAAAAGCAATACAAAATCTAAAAAAAAGCACGACGAATTTTAATTTGTTACTTTTTATATACGTCTTAGTTTGTTTGAATAGCAACGCATATTTGTTTTTCTGGATTATCGCATGAATAAAGCATCTGTTGTATCGCTAAATAATTCATATGACAAATAATCACAAATAATATTAATGTAGGAATTCAACAATCTGCACATGTTCAGCAAACAAGAATGCTGATGCCCATTTCATCGTAGTTATTCATTTTTTGGACAAATTGCTATCATACTATCTAGGCAATCTATCTGCACATCTAGGCAAAAAAGCGATTGTGTTCGATGTTCTAATTGCACAACTTGGGTTTAACCGAGTCAGTCCGGGATAAAGCTCTCTGCGGCTGTTGGGAGGAAATGCCTTTCAGCTCACAAATAGTTATTGAAATCTAAATACGGCCAAGCCGTTCTTAATTAAATAACAACAATAACAATAACATCTTGGATTGAATGACAAATCGGGCTCTAGAAACAATCTTAGCCTAACGGGTAGAATTTCGTGACAATTATCAAGGAGCCTCTTCAATGCAACAAGAAATGAGATGCATTTGCCTGACAAAGGATGTCACCGTGGGGGGTAACAGCAATATTCATAGAGCTGCATGTTTAGCTCTGTCCGAATGGATTTTCGTCTATTGCAGCTAAATCGTTTCTGCAACATGACAATAGCTGCTCTTACGGGTCGCTCATGGTTTGCTCGGAGTTTTTGAGCTCTTTTGCTAGTTTTGGTTTGCATAATTTTATATTTACGGTTATTTGCGATAGCACATAACAAACGTTCCCTTTTCCGGTTTGTGTTGTTTGTGCAAGCCAATGCAATACGTAACCAAAACTTCTGAGGAAGGAAAATACGATTCTAGCAATTCGTGCAGTCAAGTTGAATCGAACAATGGGATTCCTCTTATCTTTTAAACCCAATTTAAGACTCAATGGCAGCGGGAAATTTTCGTTTGGCTCTCGTCCACCGTACTCTGCACCCTGCCAAGATTGTCGACGACTCTTGTCTGCAGCCTCTTGTCGTTACCGCAAACATGCCTTCACAAGAGTGGGTTGCAGTTTGGGCATCACAGTAGGAAGAGAAGCTTGCGACAAAGAGTGAAAACCTCCCAGACGGAGATTGTGCAAGCGCATAATTCCGTTGCACGTAGAACGAGAAATCTATCCCACACTCCTCGCACGTTGCGGGCATCTAGTCGGATCAATACTTTCTCTCTGTCTGATACTATGCATCGGCATGAAGTGAAAACGAATAAACTGGCCCTCTGAAAACCTTGCGTACGTACGCCAATCCTCTCGCTGGTGAGCGGGATAACAAGCAACACAAGAATGGTTCCCAATTCCCTTGCATGACTTTCCATGGATGCTTGGCCGAAGCCAGTTTCTCAAGGTAACCTCAATCACAAAAGAATGCGCATGAAAGAGATGTCCTGCGATAGCCCGTGAGTGCCTCAGCAATCTTCTCAAATTGCTGGGCCGTGTTGGTTGCCGCGGTCACAATTTCTATCCATCATACGTTCTACTGTCGCGAAACTGTTTAGGAGCATGTGATTTGTAAGTTCATATAACCGCACTACCGTACTCAAGTAACCGTGCATATCGTGCCACATATAAGAGCCTCCAGTGTCATGCGGTCGTCGAAAAGAGGAAATATTAGCAATGGATAATACGTGTTCTATTGACAAAATCTTGTGTAACCGTTCCCAAGCCCACAGCAGTTTGTCTTTGTGTTTTGCTCGATATTCTAAGGCAGTTCTGACGGTGCAGCCGGTGCGTACAAATGTTAAAATAATTTCCGCGTCGCTCATTCACCTCTCCTGGTGAGTAGCGCTCAAGTGAAGTCACCACACCGGAGGGGAAAATACCCCTTCGATTGAGTGTTTTCAGCATCACAAGAGAACACTGCAGAATCGACAACGTGAAATCGTCAACCAGAACGAGACAGCTCGTCTCCCGTGCCGTCCTACAAGAAATCAAGTCCCGTAGCGAGAGTGAGCATGAAGAGAAGAGACATACCAAAGTGAGATGGCTAGCTGGGATTACGGTTGCCGGATGGCTAGCAGAACAGCATAGCTAGTGTGCAGCGTGTATTCTGCTCTTTCTATCAGGTTATTTCCGTCTTTCCGTTTCAACCGCCCGTACTTTCGAAAGCACGAGCGGCGTGTGCGTAGTCTTCATCTCTCGCACTGGTTTTGCTCCTCGTGCTTTGCGTGGTTATATGCGAAACTTTTGTATTGTGTCATAAACGAACTACTTGTCATAACGTAAACAACTTCGGACTTCTACGATCGCATTTTTATTATTATAATATTAATAACAGTAAAAATAAAGCAACACTCTGCAGCGGGCGTGCGATCGGGCGGGCGACTGTACGTACACAAGCGACCAATTTCGTGTATTCTAAAATAGCTAAGGTTTCCGAATAGGAAACCAAAATACCGTCGCATTTGCCGTCATATTTGGTTATCTCGCATTATTCGCTATTGCAAGACACCAATTCCGCGTTTATAATTGCTTCCTTGGTGTTGTACCTCAACTAAGTTCGGGTTTGAAAACACACTCTTTCATTGGCTGTCGGTATCATTTCCCAACCCAAAATGGATTCGTGAATAGTGTTTTTGTGTGAATCGATCTATTCTACATAAAGTGCTTCGCCTCGGGGATATCATCTTTGGATCTGTTCGGATGCAGCAACGATGATTATTCCATAAACAGTGGCTCTGGCATAAAAACCAAATTAATAGTGTGCTGATTTCTCATTGGTTGCAACTAACTGCAGTTCATGTGTGGTGTAGGGAAGGAACAGCTTCACCGTCTCTAATGTTATCGAGAGTGTATAGCTTCGTAATTGTTTCAAAAGTCGTAAAGGTCAAATATGACCGTCCTGTTTCGATCATTGAATAATCATTGCAAGAAAGCTTCCTAAGCAAAGGATAGTTGCAAAGTACCTTACTTAAAATTGATATCGATAAAGTATAATTCATTTCATGATAAACAACGTAGATGTCGATTCGAGTGAAAACTTGCATCTAATCGCGATCTCGGGAGCGAACAGCGCTCCATTGTGATTTCTGGTTCTGGTATCGAAAGTGAAATTGTTGTGAAGCCAAACCGACAGTGACACGCATCTAGACCCAGCGTTGCGTTTCGTAGCGACTATACTGTAAGTTGAAGTGCTAGTTTTTTTTCCCAGTAGTTGATAGCTTTTGCTAAACCTTTACTAACTAGTAATCTTGCCACTCCTTACTAACACTGTCCTCTAAAATGCCTCCGCTACGGGCCTCTAAACCATCTGGAGTAGTCATCACACCGTCGCCTCTCTTTTCTCATTGATACGGCTAAGAACGAATCGGATTTGATATTCAGACATACACCGATAATCTAGCTTACACCGTGCGCCCTTGGTGTACTCCAGGTGATGCGGTCATGTCAAAGTTCATAATCGATAGCATGCTACCGAAATACGCTCAGTTCCAGCCGTTCATTAGCTCTCAGATTTCATCACAGTCCATTTCCAACTCGAACTCGACAGTGTCGCAGACGCCCAACTCGGAAGGCAGTCCATTGACCACAGGCAGTGAAGGCAGTCCGAATTCTCCGCCAACTAGCAAAATGTATCCTTTCGTCTCAAACCATCCGACTACGCACACTAGCTACTCGACGATGCCGGGCTTTTCCGGCCTAGATGACAAGTCGTGCAGGTAACTGAAGCCTCTCTGACGACGCTGATCGATCGATCACGGATCACGGTCTTGTAACGGTACTATTTCTTATCAGCAGTAGGTACACTGATAGCGTAATGAATAGCTATCCTCCAATGGGAGTGCCCGGCAGCGCCAGCATCGCACAGTTCTATCAACAGGCGGCGGCTGTTTCAGCTGCATCGGCAGGAGTTGGAGTTGACTCTCTTGGCTCTGCCTGCTCACAACTTTCTTCTTCCGTCGGGGGTGGACAGTCCGGATTGCCAGATATAACCCGTCATCCATGGCTAGTAACTGGTGAGTTTGCATTCAGTAGCTATATTTTATGTTTCATTGTTTGTAATATCAAAGTCGTAAAACAGCAATTGCACGAGTGTAATGTACACTCAAACTGCTCTTAGAACCCATATTGATCTGCCTCTATTGCAGTATTCATAGAGCTTATAAACAAGAGTAATTTGTGCAGAGGTTTTATTTTCTGTATGAAATGTTTGAAAATATTATAAAACGCAGCAGAATCCACTTGAAAAAAAAAGTACATTTTCAGTACATTTAGTACACCAGTTCGTCAGATTTATATTTATTTATAACTGTAAAAGTTAGTAAAGAACAAATAATTTGAATTTTAACTATACAGAGAGTTGGAAAGAAATGTTAGTGAAATTTTCGAAAAAAAATTGTTCAACGTTCAACACTATTGTAAAATGACTACAAAATAGGTGCTTACCAAATATCATGTTGCTTTCCGAGTAAAATAATCATTTTAACGTTCTACCATTTTTTGAATTTATTCGCTTAGTTCTGAAAATTCAAATATGGAATATTCTATCTCCTGCAGCATAAAATCCTCATTTTTGTTTAAAAATACGAATACAAGTCTTTTATAGAACTCATATTTACATAAAAACCAATATAAGTGCTCATTGAATTGTATGTATAAGCGCAGTGTCATGTAGAATAATGTTGTGATGACGGTTTATTACCACTAAATAATCAAAGACATATAGTTATGTAGCAAAGTATCTCTGATCAATATATTTTTTCTCAATTTTTTTCTTACCTTTCATTGACATGTACACTCATCAATACCATCTGCCGTGTCATGTAGCATCGCAATCAGCTCTTCAGAAATTCGCCAGCACAGGTTAGTATTAACTCTGCAATGTTATATGCATTCATTTGTCGAACTTTATTCCAAAAATTAGAATCGCTACTTTTGTCGAATTAGAAGCATTGATGAGATTACTTATATGACAAAAATTGCAAATCAGTGCATTTAATTAGACATGCACTTAAGTATCCCTTAGAACTGTCAGATAACATATCGAAACCAGCCAAAACCTATATCTAAGGATCATTGGATAGCGAAGGTTCCATATAAGTCCTATATTATGCACATGTTTTATTCTGTCTTTCTGAGGGCTCTCCAAGGGTGCTGCTTTTACTAGAAAATCATTTTTTGCAGTACTCGGAATCGAAAGTATAATTTTCTTTGAGGACTGGTATCATACTGGCGTTTTTTTCCGTCTAAACCGAATTTGCAGTGCTGGCTAACAATCGCAAGCACCTTTGAAGGTTGAAACAGACGCCAAAGAAGTCTTCAATGGGGTGATAACGTCAAATCGCTACCCTGTGCGCAGAACATTTTTTACATCTCTGGTCGCTCTATGCGTTTCTTTGCTCTATCTCTCTCTTTCTCCTTGTTTCGCTATCTCTTTGTTTCTCTCACATACATACACTAACTCTCTTTCTTCTCAACCGCCCAGTAGGGCATACCATATTACTCGTACGATTGTCCATTTGAGACACACTTGCGTCGGTATTATCATATTGTTTAGGGATGTGTTGAATATTTCATGTAGTTCACCTACTCCTTCGAAAAGAACGCGTGGGATAACATAGTACAACGAGAACACCAGAGAACAGTGCAAAGTAGAGGGCATGGAACCGCAGCTCTGCTTGGCTGTGTAGCGGTACCTTGTTGTTACCCTTAGCAAGCCGCTCCACCAAAGACTGAAACGATTCCATTCACATTTGAATCGCGCGTTACGAATCGACGCTTGAATTTTCAGCCGGAACAGGAGGCATCCACTAGAGAGGGTTGTACTTCCAATACTACTGCCGGTGCTGCCGCCGGTGAAGATTGAAAGTTAAGCTTAATTTATTCAAATTTATTTACCAAATTTTAGTCTTCCGAAACGAGAGAATAGAATTTTAATTCTTAAATTTATGGTGATTTTCATGTTAATATCAAGTCACAGCGCCCTTGCATCTCGTTCTGTCTACGAGACGCTGGGGAATTTGTTCCTTTCCTATTCGACAGGCGACAGTTTTGAAAAATATATCCACCGTATTCTTCGCTCTTCGAAGAGATGGTATATGCCTTTTGGAACATCTCTCGCGGAGGACATCAGCTATCCTTCGACGATAGAAAAAAAATATATATATATATGTATATATACAGATAAAATGCCCCAAACAACGCACGACTGAGCATAGGAATAAAGAAATTGATCAGATTGTTTATTTTTTTATCTGCCTTCATTCACACTTAAACATGCGATGATCTGATTCGGTTGATATTGATTTGCTTATTTTCAACTCCTAGAAAGTGTACTGTTCTTCCTGGTGATGCTAATAGAACTAATTTTCTATGGTTCTACGACAAAAACATGTGATGAATCGTTCCTCAATGTATCTCAGAATTCACATTGCAGTGCGTCTTATGCATGTTCTATTGCATAATGCGATGTAATGAATAATCCTGCAAAACTCTTTTCTGCGCTTTCTCTTTTCTCAAGGACTCCTCTAGCCAAAAAGAATACAGCCAAGGTGTTTCGCCGTTCAAACGAACGGTCAAAGGAATGTACCCGTGTCAGTTGTTGTTAAAATTAGAAAGTGTCTACCCTGCTGGGAGCGTTCGTAGGGTTATACGCTGTTCACAACAATTGATGACTGAAAGGCTTGATTCGACCGGAAAAATGGGCAACCCTTACATTTTCTTTCTCCTTCGCTCATGCTTACTCTATATCTCATTCCCACTCTATGCATTTGTTTTTTCTCTTCTTCAATTATTTTCTCTCTTTCTCTGGTCACCCAAGCCTAGGGTACTTCAAGCTCTGTTCACCTTTTTGAGCAAGCTACCATGGCAAAAGTGTCATATTTTTCCAGTGGGTGACGCAATAAACCTGATCCCTCTGGCAGATTCTTTACCACTGTGACTTGCCTGGCAGGGTGCAGGACGATTGTCGCAACAGCTATACTGGCTGTCAAAACAAAACTAATATCGCTTTCTCTTGGAAATGTGCTAGAAACTACGGCACAAACCATTTACGAGACTCGTAATTGGCAAAAGCCACTTGAAGCACTTGCCGTAATCGAAAAAAAATCATCGCTATCACTATGCATCGCGTGCATGATATACCGTTGGTGCACAATGCAATAACATGGGAAGCTTGTACTTCACGGTAACCGGAAAACGAACAGGAACTCGGTTTTTGTATGGCGTTGCAATTTTGCATTTTGATAGAGTTCATGCTTAGTGCTAGCTGAGGTGGATGAACTGTAAGAAGCTTTATCTTTTAGCTAACATCTTGCTTTAGACACGATACTGAAGCACGTGGAAAACAATTTCAGTAGCGTGTTTTGGACTAGACATTTTATCCATTATATGCTGAGCGAGCTTCTGTTAAGAATGCGCGGGATACTGCGTTGGAAAAGTGCTCCACGCATAAAAATGCCTACAGAATTTAATCTTCTACGGTTAGTGGGAAGAGGGTGGGACGCTTTGGAACCCAACAATTTTTATATTTGCTGGTGAAGAATATGACCCCAAGAAAAACAGTTCATACGTTTCGTAATGCCCTTAGAATAGACGCTACAATAGCGTTCACAGAATAGGCGCTGTAAAGTACAGGTTTCAACTATTCATATGATTTTGTAGCACATAAGTGTATATTTAAGCGAAAATAGGAATCCTTTTTATGCTTATTGAAAATGGAAACAATTTGTCTGAAAGATAAGCCTTGCAAAAATATTTATGTAATCTCAATTTATTAGTTTAAATGAAATCAATTAAGATTCTGGCTCAGGTGCAGCATATTAAATATTTTTAACATGATTTAATTCAACAGTTTTTATTTTTTGTCATTCTGAATTATATTACAGCGCAATAAAACAATTCAATATCAGGAAATTAATCCACATGTTTTTTAATTCTATTTTCAGATTGGATGAGCAATCCCTTCGATAGGGTAGTTTGTGGTGACTTTGCGGGTAAGCGAATACAAAAAACATTGCGATTGTCTTTATATTTAACAGCAATTTTTAACACATTTTCCCTGGAAAATTGCATGGTTAAGCGTAATATTAGCAATCATGCTACGCAACTACAAAGTGTTACAACATTTCATCTTATTAACTGACCGTTTCACTGCGCACCATAGAACTGGAGCGAAATACCATGCCTTTACAAAACCAAAACCAAAAGTAACGAAAACGAACCACAAACGGCGAATGTGTAATAAATTCATGTCAAGAGGATATATGGTTGCAACAAAAACCAATTTGCCGCCATTTTTTCTTCCTGTGTTCCATGGCCGACAAGACGTATCTGACGCATGCCTTCTGCGACCTATTCTGCACTTCTTCTTCAGCGGCGGAAAGCTGCCCCGTTTTCTTTGTCCCCTCAATCACACCAGCATCTTACCATGATAGTCTGGAACGTAGCAACCGCTTTGGTATGTCGGCTTTGATCTGCCTTCTGATAGCCGTTCCGCTGGAAAAGCCAACCGGTTGAGACTTGTCTCAGCGACCGCCGCTAGACGCGCTCATTTTTTTTCTACCTTCCAAGCCGCTGGTATAGAGCAGTCACACTGGATGATGGCGGTACACGATCCAAACTGAACTCAACCACAACGCGCCAGAAAATCAGGCTAGTCGATGGAACCGGTTTTTGCATCCGATCAGCGACATATGCACTGATTTATGATCTCTGGCAGGATCTCGATCTCAGCGCAGACTTTTCCAGTGGGAAACTATTCCAAAGAAACCGACCATCTTACTCATATTAATAAGCTGTTTGTAGAAAAAAAGGGCTGCTCACACATACACAGAACAAATGAAATATGTGAGTGCACAAGTTTGATATCTGCAGCTGGACACTCTGCGACATCGTATGGTTGAAAAGAACTTTACTATTTCTTACCAACCAGGTCGTTAAATAACAAAGTAAAATAAACCACGAAGACTGACACAAAATGGTGGGGATGGATTGTTCTGTATGCAAATTGGGATGCATTTTGTGGTAGACGTCAAAGTAAATGCTGCTTGAGATGTTGAAATTTCAGTCACGTTTTTTACCACACTTAAATGATTTTGTACGCACTATGGTTTTAAGCGTGGGGGAAACATTTCAACCTTTCCACAGACTCTTCAATATCATAGAACACTCTTTTGGAAAGCCTCTCGTGTTCTAATGTTACTACTACAGCTAATTTCACTAATAAATTTTTATTTTACGTTGCTCACTAAGTGACCATTGCACTGCTAAATGAAGAGTTTAATTGTTCCATTGCAACGATCTTTTAGGTTCAGTGAATGTGATCGTTCGCACACGCCATCTGATCTTGCTGATCGCTACTCCCACCAACGGTGAAAGTGTATCAGTAGTTTATGTGTTTACGACGATCGTAAATCTTACGGCTCTTCAGCAGCTGTAAATAACCATTTTATGGCCAGCTTAATGCAAGAACTTGCTTGTGTTTCAAGATTCTGTTCTCGTTTGTCTCTAAAGGGATTAATACAACCACCAGAGATTCTAATAAAGCCTAGCGACTAGAGCGTTGGCAAGTGTCGCTTCCTCTAGTGAATCATTTTCATTCACGGTTTTTTTGTAAATTTTTAATATCGCTTATTGTACCTCCATAAAAGATAGTATCTTTTTGTTCATAATTTATGCTGCATCATGATTCAAGGAGAATGAACCGTTAGTTCAACACAATAATTACTAAAACAATGCAAGAAATTGTTGCTTGTTGATGCTGGATCATGTTAACACGAAGCTGAATGTCGTCTTTGAAGCAAACATTGTTCACGTCGAGCCATCGATACACAAGCAATTCACATGCTTAAGAGCAAAGGAAATTTGAAACAAATGCACGTCGATAGAACATGAATGTGCATTTATTACTTCTGATTTTTTGTCATTATCAGATAGACAAAAAGTGATGGTAATTTGCAGAAACACCTTCAATTATCAATTGGCACGAGATACTTTTGGATGAATAGTATAAATATTACATATACGTCAAAATATTATCGCGTAAAAATACTATAATCTCACTTCGTTTGTGAGCTGATGATTTGAACAATATGTCATCAATCGCCATTTGCAAACACGTTATACAAATATTCATTGAATTGGTTTCTTAGCAGCATTGAATGCTTGTTACCTAGTTCTTGTCCAGCCTTTCCCGTCCCAGCTCAATAGGGCCAGTTGCCCGCTACAATCGAACGCAAAACCCTCGGTTGAATATTGTATCGTTATTTAACTGTGATAACGAGCTAATAAACGGAGTGTAGCTCAGTTCCGTCGATAGGTTGATCAATAGATTGATGATGGCGAAAACACGTTTTATTTATCCTGCACGAGTATTGAACCATTCGCCGCCTCACTTGGCATTCAGCACCCATAGGGCGTGGGTTTGATTGCTGTTAAAATGGAGCATTACAAAGCATCTTCGACGTTGCGCCATTTATAGATGCAGTGTACTAGGAACATGATGCGCCGCACACTTTAAGCGAGCCAGTTACGGATAGTCCGATTTTATGTTTCCTTTCAAATGTTTCAGGGTCATCTCATTTCATTGTCATCATCGAAATGGTGTTATGAGAATTATGCTACCAGCTTGGATCTAGTGAATTATTCATATGGTCTCGTTTATGCCACAAACTCTTAATTCTACATTTTCCACGCTTTGTATACGCTTTATGAAATTTTCTCTCTGAAATGATCATTCATGAACATCGAACAATTAGTTAGTTTGGTCCAATTTTTGTTTTTCCATTCGCTGGAACCAACTGTGCAAGGAGAAACACAGAGTGCATTTGCAACAACGCATTACCAATAAAACTGTGCCAATGCGGAGGCAGCCAATACGATGGTACAATTGTGAGATTCGTTTACTTTGCTGATGTTAAATTGCAGCCGTCCAAGGCAAATGGTTTCCTCCTTGGCCCAAAGGGGAATTAAAGCGAGTTGAAATGAGCATTTGTCATGCATTTCCTTGTACTGTCGGTGCATGCTCTTCATAATACATGTTGTGGAATAAGCTCATACAAATATTTTATCAATTTATTTCATTGACACAATCAACCAACGAGTAACTGTCATTGAAGGTCACACTATAAGTTGGAGTAGAAGCAAACTGTATGCGTACTTACTATTTGTATCAGTTGGTTGTGTTCGAATGTTGGTTGTTTGTAATTATAGCTCGACAGTGAACTGTTTAAATGGGTTTGTTGAGAGTAATTTTCGTGAATTGAAAACAGCAAATAAGTGGGTAACATGCTGTTCGATGATTGGTAGGGATCGAACTGGAGTCCCATCGAAGCATGGTCAGTTGAATTTCTAGTAGAAAAAGAGAAAAACACCTACACAGGACAGGTCGTCTTTGTAAAGATCTTTTTTGAAGCAGCTACCCGGGTGAGTTGAGAAAAGGTAGGGAGTATAGGCAGCAAAAACCTGGGTAACCAGTAAAATTGGATATTCCCTAATACTCCTTCAGGGCAGGAGGAAAGGGACAAAACAATCAGTTTTTATGGTAAGGCTATGTTAGGCTTTTCGTTTATTCAGTTACGGTTGAACCTTTTTAACTTGCTTCCTTTGCTCACTTTCTTTTTCGATTTGTTTTCACCGTCTCCTTCGCTTGTAATTCGATTGATTTGGAGCGCGGCTCATAGCATTTGTCCACTAGGCGTAGTAGAATGCTGGTTGCATGTGTGTAATCATTCGATCGACCCCCAGAATATCGTGGCCAGACAGACGGTCGATCTTGTTGATCTTGTTGATTGGTAATAATTTATTATTTTCTCCAAGAGCTGTCGAAGCTTTCTTTTTTTTAGAAAAGGAACGCAGGCTGTCAATTTTATTTAATGCTTGTTGAAATGGTTAGCTTTCTTTAGGAAAGTACTCGAATTTTTAGGAAAACAGGTTTAAGATAGGCGGCTGGTTTTCAGGGGTTTTTCATTGATTCAGCTCAAGGTAAAGCAGCACATAAACTTCAAGAAATGTATATCGATGGGCGACCGGCTACATACAGGCAGATGAAGAATTCAGACTAATACTTTAGCAGCTTCATGCGACATTTGGTAAATCTAGCCTATTTACAGGTTTTTAAATCTATTTAGCTCGTTATAAAAAAACGCAATTAGTATTAAAAACCCAAAATATATTTGAGAGAGTAGGAGATGGTTGATATTTAAACAATGCGTAACATCATAATTAAAAGCTATATCATGCAATCATAGCTATATTATGAAATCTACACCTAGTACACGATCGAGATATATCATTCCAGCACCTAGCTACTACAACAGGATGTTTTCATTGTTGAATGACTTTTCAGTAAACGCATTGAGATCTCTAGAACGGCACATTTTATCAGTAAATGCGAATATCTTAAAATGACTTGCCGGATTTTGCGTCCATTTGCATCCGTGCCATTCCACACCTGCTCCATTTTGAATGTGGTGTGAGTGGAGTTCCATTTTATCGCATGCGCATAAAAAGCAATCAATAAAATTTCCGCTTCCATTTCAACAACGGCAAGGATGGCGTTCGAGTGAAAAAGACGAAGGTGACGATGAGTTTGGACCTACAGAAGAGATAAGAGAGAACATTCCGTCTAGTACGTTCTCTTTCCTATGGTACTGGACGCTAGGAGGAGAATTGTGGGATTTATTTTTTGCAGCATTTTGATAGAATTACTTAGTGCATTTGCGCCGAAAAACGTTGTTCAGTAATACACTGAAACAGTAGCTGTGAATCTATGTAAACAACTACTCTCCAGATGTTGCCATATGCTGCCAAATGGTATTGGAAGTTCAAATTCAGGAAGGAAAAAAAGTCCGCACAGCATCCCAAAATTTTCGCCCCTTATAATACTGTTTTTACAAAACCGGCAAAATCGAATTTTAGTTTGATTTTGTTTTAGTTTACAATCTTTTGTACGCTCTAATGGTTTACTTGAAATATAATTTCAAAACCTTTTATGGATTGAGTAAACATTCTTGAACTTTTTGAATGGTTTGCTCATTGCTGTTGGGAATGCTTTTATCTTCCGGTCCTATTTTTGCGTTCTATGGAGCGATAGTCCTTTGTTTCATCGTGGACTTCGGAATCGGCAATCATTGAGGCGAAATCCCCAAGCAACTGTCGTAAAATTGCTATAGCGCATAAAGCAACCGTTAGAAATGAATTTTTCGCACTCATCTGTCCTCCGGTCTGTATGCTATTCTTCTTCCTTTTTGGCTCATCCAAGTTTTAGTCCTTGATATCGTAAAAAAAATCGATTGCTATATATTTTTCTCCCCTTGCCTGAATCTTTACATGCCTCGCGTTATTCTCTCTTCCTCCAAACTCTCTTCCTCTTGAAATTTCTCTCAGTCATTCTTGGAGATTCTCTTTAGTTTTCTTGCTAAAGGCTCTGCGTCTGTGGCGTGCTCAACAAAATGAGAGCGATGTATTTGTGATGTGTTCGATCTGGTGAAAGGTCGCTTTAACGCCACGCCCTGATGGGAAATTTACTGTTTATATAGTACATCCATCTCTCTTATTTCTCGTTTTTCTCTATTCTTTTGTTTATTTATTTGTACCTTTGCACCCTTTTGTGCTTCGTATAACTGATAGTTTTCAAATTTTTGAATATCCTTGATTTTACTACAGGAAAATTTGTGGAAACTCACGCGAAAAAATTATATTGACATGGTTTATACATCGTGGTTTACAAATATAGCGCTGAATGACAACCGACACACATTGAAAAATATTTCCTCGAAGCCATAACAGATCAATTCACAATGTAGAATAGTAATCGTATTATTGTAATAGAGTTATCTTACATAGTATGGTGGAAAATTACTCTCTTTTAAGCAGTGCTCTTGTACATTACTCTGTTATTTGTACAGCATGCCAGCTGCGATTGGAAAATAATACTGCGTTTTTCATGGATCGTTTACTTCGATTGAATGATCGTGTTGTCTTGTATGTTTATGAAGAAGTGAAATTAATTATTTTTCTTTCACTCGCATTTAGCAAAGCAAAGAATTTCCGATCACTCATGAATCACATGCGCTGGAACATCTCGGTCGACAGAACGTCTGGAAACGATTGAGTAAATATTTAGATATCGATTTCCCGGCGCTGGTAGTGATCCCGGTCATGTCTAGTACTCCTTCTCGATGCAATTCAAAACCACCCATCAGCCGTCAGCTTCCCATAGGTGGTGATACAGAAATTGTAACACTCTTCAGTTTGAGGCAAAGCAAATACCGAAGGGTTTCCTAGTTTGTTTTTCGGTCGTAGTCAAAATGCGACCAAAAATCAGTCTGAGCAGTGTGGAATTGACGCCGGTAAGCACGAGTTCAATTCATCATGGTTAATCAAGAAAATTGAATTTATTCATATTTGATGTGCCATTAAAAACGCCATTTCAACCAAAACGAGCTTTCTTATTTTAAACACGATTATTGTTTATCTCGCATCCTTCTGTGCTTTTCCTGTCGCAATTGTAATTTGTTTCTTCTGAAAACAAGCGCGTCCATCGTGCTATTCGTGTGATGTTGCTAACTTTGCTTTCCTTTTAACTGTACCATTCATTGCGTAATTACCTTGAGCAAACGCATTTCATTATAATTTTTATGGTCCAAGTAGATAGTAATTAATCTAATTCTTCTCCATTCCTTACGACATGTCTCACGGTCTGTTGGCTAGACCTTTGTATCAACCGCCGCAATACATACGAGAGCTTGGAACTCTACTTTGGCACCACTACTAATAACGCTCGGCTTTATGCGCGCATCGACTCTTCAAGCCGACGATAGTTTTCTACCGAGATACATTTGAACGAGATAGTAATTTTTCCTACGCTCAATTCTTCTATTGAAAAATCAGCAAAACACAATTCAATTATCGCTTTTTCGACAGCAATGCTGCTTATCTATTAGCCTCAAGTATAAATTATAGTCGTTTTTGGAATATTAAGACCGACGGCATTCTAATATCCAACTCACATGCGGAAATCAACCATCTACTGTTTGACATATTATTCGGTACTGTATGGTATATTTCGACACTTTCGTATGGTATATGAATATGTTAGTTAACATAGAACACACGAAGGTATAATAAAGTTACACACTTACTTTATTGACATCTTCAGTAGTTTTTGTAAAGATGATTTTAACTTGACGAAGTCGAACATTTAGCTCAAAACTTTGATTTGAAAAAGTGGAGCGGTCGTCACCAGTTGGTAATTACGATAAAAATGAAGTGCAAAAAGTTAATTCGCTACTACTTTTAGAGTATAACACAAACCTCGCTCTCCACCATATTCCATCGAGCTGCTTGAGCAACCCACGCCAGGCATGAATGCGGAACGTAATCTCATTGAGGCTTTCCCTCTCGCGCCGAGCATATTCCGTTGCCTCACTATTTTGCTTTTTTTGTTGGCTAGGGAGTAGAGCAATGGTTTTCGCTTTAATATAAATGCAAATTCTTGTCACTCTTCATCACATGTTCCCCTCCTGGTAACAGACGGCATGCTTTTCAACCCCTGCTTATGAGCTGGTTTGTACCAGAGAAAATATTCCAATTAACTCGACAACGTCGGCAAACTTGCAATTCAAGTATGGCGTGACAACGTGCTTCAGCAAAACGTTGTACATCCTATCAGAAGGAAGAACAAAGCGTCAAGCAAAAATGGCCATGATATACCATTTTTGTCGTCATTTACGATACCCATAGCTATCGGAAAACGAACATGATTCGATAGAACTCTATACCGTTGCACAAAATTTGGTTAAAGTGCAGATGTTTTTTTCCCATGAGGGACCATAATTTAACATTAAAACAGTATTCCCATGATTACAAAGGAAAAAGTGAATGATGCAGGTGTTTATATAGCAAATAATAGCAAATAATTTAATTATCATATGTGTCCATCCGTACCTAAATCTGTAAATGATAAACCAAAAATACCATGATACCACAAAAATTCATCTACGATGAAATGAATTTATACATACACGTGATTTGTAATTGGGTACATTATAGATTAACAAAGAAATGAAATAGAGCCCTTAAATCTGTCAACCAAGGCATATAATGTGGGCTTTTTTGCCAAACTATGCTAGTATAGAAAACAAAACCAATCTACCTTGAAAATTAGTAATACTCGATTTTCGCTCGAAATTATTAGACAGAAACCGAAACTAAAAGTGCCAAAAGTCCAGTGTAACATATAGCATTAAATAGCCCTATCTGAAGGAGCGGTCGCTCCAAAAAATCACTCCCACTATCAACATCGTTGCAAGATCAAACCCCAACATCTTGGGACGAGGTGTAACAAATCGAGTAGATTATGTTTAATGAAATTGGAAGGCATTGTCGCTTGAATCTTTTGACCATATTATTCACCAAGCGAAGGCTGCTGTCTCGTAGGGAGCAGGAAATTCTCTGTCTCGGAGAGTACCGCTGACGATAAGTGGAAAGAAAACTGGAATGCGTTTTCACGATGGATAGCCGCATAGCATTGGGGGAGGCAACCGACAGCTTGGCTGTGAAGTAGTTTCAGCGAAATTAAACACCACGTGGAAGTGACATTTATTTATCGCTATTCTTTGTGTAATAGCAAATGGAGTTTTCCAATAGCTCGGCATTTTGGGCATACAAGACCCTCGGGAGCGAGCAAAGTATGTGAATAATGCGCCCAGCTGATCCCTTAAACCGAGCCTCATGTCAATGCCCTCGCTTTGACGATGGAATCAAATGGCTCAATGGCCCATAAATAAGACGTTGGGACATGCAAGATGAGTCTATGAGCCCTATCTGGCCCGGAGAGATGCTCTGCAAGCATATATTCACCATTCCAATTCCATTCCGAGTCTTACTAGGCGTGGCTGTTACCTTTTCGAATAGAAAATGGTATCTTACCGGAAATAGATCAAGCTGAAGGTCGATGAACACCACGAACAAACAGATCACTTCGAGCCGAACGTTGTAAGACTAAACTGAACAGTATAAGTATACCAGAGTATACTATACAGTAAATATAGTTTAGTATACTATACTGTAAATATAACATTTTCTGAGATATTTTCAAAACCGTTAAGTTATTTATCGTTTCGCGCTGGTAAATTGCATAATTGATTTGCATTTTAATATCATCTCGTTGATTGTTAGAATAGTGCACAATGATATACCATTATTTGATCTTTCATTATTATCGAAGATGCACATTTTTTGTCAATTTGAATGCTCGTCTCTGCCTTGACTATCCCCGTGTCCATTTTCGTTGTATGTCGAGGGTTACATATGTTCTAGAACTTGATATTTGTGTAACGTTTTCATTTTATCTTGAGAAGAATGACACAGAGGAATCTGTGCATAAGCAGTTAAAAAGCCGTGTTAGAAATAAACACGGCATTCCTAACTAACCAAGTAACGACACTCTTGCATCTATGGATTGCATGGTTGTTCGCATGGATCTCAAGCGTACAATTCAACGCCACGTTTTGCTATGTATCACAACGTACTAACGAAGAAAAAAACATAACTAGAAAACAAAGCTCCGAAAGTGCAACAGATACATGAAGTGAAAAGAGGAAGAGAGTAGGCTGATGAAAAGTACGTGTGAAAGGAATAATGTTAAACAATTCGTCTTGTCAGCAATAAGTTGAACGATATCTCAATTTCTCGTTTTTTTTTTGTTGAAATAGTATTTAAGTGATTGAAAAGCGCGTTCTATTTCGTTTTACAGAGTTTTTACCAGAGTTCGTTAGGCAGATTTTCCTGTTAGTTAAGCACAGTGTACGGGTGGAGCATTGGCTATGTTTTGAATGTTAACAAACACGTTTTTTTTTTTTTTCAAAGAAGCGCGCACAGTGTTTATCGGAGGAAAAATAAATAGCCTTCGCATGTTTATTGACCGTATGTGAGAATGTTTTGAGTTGTGTTTGTAATTGGTATTAAACAGCTTCCATTAAAATTGAATGAGAGTGATGAGCCAACGCGTTCCAGATAGTCTGCCTTGTAGGGAAGTCCATTCTGTGCTAAATTATAACGTTTAAATCTCTAAGCACGATGTACCCTATTCCGAGCGTAGCCAAAAGCCAATGAAATGTAGAATTGCTTCATTGTATACAAAATGTATCAAATGGATGGCCTCTTTAAGCACACACCCTCCGTTTTCTGGAAAGACTTCCCGAGAAATAGATTGTTTTTGCTCGATCGGAGCTAATATCTTAGCGATCATATGGTTCAAATAATACCGACTCACTACAATGTCTCCCGTTTGTTTGCGGGAAATAGGTTTTTTTGCTTGCTTGTGATAAAGGTTCGAAATTAACACATCCGATGTTTGTCATAAACAAACTCTTTTCCTTGTGATATTGTAATACGATAGCTGTTGAGTTTCGGTGGAATGATTGGTTGTTTGACTTATTATAAGTGAGTTTTCGTCAAACATGCACTTTGTTTTCGTTGATGGAATGGAAGACGCATGCTTTTTGTGAAGTTGTAAAACAAAGTTGTTATTTCATAATAAACAACTGCGTTCTATTATTGCCGTATGAAGTAAGTTTATTATTATAGTCGTTAATATAATTATTACTTATTATACAAATTTTATTGTATACTTATTTTTATGGGATATAAATGGTATTTTCCATTACTTTCCCGTTCACTTTATGTAAATGGCAACATATAATGCAGTTTGTAGAATTGGCCTTTGCGTTTTCTTAAAGCCATTTTTGATATAAGCAAAAATCGCAAAACTACAACAGCAAAATCGCTTTACACTGTTTCGTGATTATCATCCAACGGTAAAATTGGTGACATGTTCCTATTTTTAGTTGTAGTTTGCAGTGGCGTTTGCAATGCTGTAAGTAGATGAATGTGAATGCCAACGTACGGGATTAACGCTCATAAGCATGCTCATGGCAATTCGTTATCAGCATGTAAGCGATTATTAATATTAGCAAAATGAGCCGGCCATAGCGTGGAGAGGTACAAATATTTTGAAAACAACCATCCTCATTTCCACTGTCAGACCGTCTTGACAGTGCAGGTGCAACTATTGCAACCATTACTTTTCATGGCCTGTGAAGTCTCCAACGTGTCATGGGGTTTGGCTCTGTGGGCTCTATTAATGATTAATCCATAAGAAATGACATCTTCCACACCCTTCGCTTTGCGTGATGCGTACTTTGGTCGGTTGATGGTCCAGCTTTATTCATTCATTTAATAGACTTCGCAGAATGAACGCAATGGAGCAATGAATAAAAAACACACTTACACACACACACACACACACACACACACACAAACGCGAGTAGATGTAGTTGTGGGGTCTGGGATTGACAATAATCGGTTTTATGATGGTGATAATAAAACAACAATGTGAACACATGATTTTATATGCGTTTTACCACTTTCTATTTATGGATATGTGTACACCACTGACTGTTTCTCTCTGTTTCTGCATTCTTTGAATGCACGGCCTTAACGGAATACATTTGTACTCATTTGCTAGCGTGTCAAAGACCGCTTCCAGCGGGCGATTCGGCACGGGATGGACTGGGCAAATAGATGCTTGACGCTCGGTAAGCGCATAATAAATAACACGGTTTTACGGCGACACACCAGAAATGGGCGCTATGTTTTGGACCCCGACCGCCAGGGACCCACCGAGGAAGCAGAAGTAGCAGGGCCAGAGCGCGTCACTTGTCGTAGGTCAGCTACAAAAATATGTGCGCAATAATTACGCCTTGATTGCGTGGTATAGTATTCAGGAGTGGTTCCAAGTAATGGCGCAATACGCATCGCGAAAGCACCGGTCAATTAGTGCACGCACTGTGGCCTTAAATTATGTTGTGCAAACGAATAATTTCACATAGTCGCTTTGCTATCTATAACAGGTCTACCCAATCTGGGCGGGATTGGGTTGCATATCCGATCGATAATTTATGGGTAATCTTCTCGCACGTTGCTGTTGTTTCTGCGACACGCGTCGAACTCATTCACGTATTTTAGCGTATCACGCCTATAGGCTTCGATTTAGATGTGCAAGATTTATGGGCCAAACGAGTCTCAACAGTGCAACACCAACAAACAACACGCGAGCTACGACATCCCCCATAGGAGGTTTCCTTTTTTCCATCAAACAAGACTTGCCTTTCAAATCCGTCCGTCGAATCGCACACTCTCGTGGGCTACAATTACCAACCATGCTTTTCTACGAGCATGTTCGACTAGGGTAGAGACCATGGCTTCAACAGCTAGGGAAGAATGTAAGCCGAAGGATCAGTTCCTGTTCCTCAGAGAGCTCCATTGCAGTCAGAATTTAATATCAGACAGCCATAAATAAATACCTCTCTTGTCACATCTCCTCGCACGTAAACATCATTTTCCTTCGCACGTCGGTGTTTCATCCAACAGGGAAGGTTTACTTTCTCCGTGCGCTCTTTCTCCTGCGTTACCAATGCTCCGTTGTAGCTGCGGAACTCCATCTTCCAGTTGGTGCGAGGGGTTAAACATGATAGCACAATTCCCTGTGCTATCCCTGATAGTGGAAAGTCAACAATTTACGACCGCCATATTTCATCATCAGCGAGGGAATTCGACCCATTCACGCTTCCCTCCGTTTCGTTTGTAATCCATTCGCCCGAAGGAAACATTCTGAACCAGCGAGCAGTGAAATTCCGGTGTCCAACATACTTTCTTCGCCTTTGTTCTTGAAAACTTCGACGACACGATAGCCTGTCAGTTTCTTCGCGGGGTGTGAAACCGGCCATCTTTCGTCAATTAACTGGTCTCTCAGAACAACACCCATTTCACATTTTCTTCTACGCTTGTAGTTACCTGCAACAGCCGTGTGTGTGTGGCTTTATAGCAGTCAGTGTTTCTCCAAGTGTTGCTGGAAGTTTTCAATGCATTTGTATAGCCAACTGATACGGGTGCCAACAGTTCGGCGGGTGTTTTTTTGTATATTTGGCTACGTTTTGAATGAATGCAGCATTTATGGTGCTTTTTTCGCTATCAGTTATGTTAATTCAAACCGAATTTCAACAGTTTGTGGAAACTAATGTAAACAATGAAGCACATCTTGTTATACAACTTTCAACTTGAAGGCACAAACAAGAGGATCGAACGAGACGAACCTTCCATTTCAGACCAATTCTTCTCTGTTCTAGGTCCGAACGGATGCCCACGCCGGCGTGGTCGTCAAACTTACACACGCTTTCAGACCCTCGAACTGGAGAAGGAATTCCATTTCAACCATTATCTAACCCGCCGACGAAGAATCGAAATCGCGCATGCGCTCTGTTTGACAGAGCGGCAGATCAAGATCTGGTTCCAAAACCGTCGCATGAAATTAAAAAAGGAGCTTCGTGCGGTAAAGGAAATCAACGAACAGGTAAGACGCTCCGCTACGTAGACCTTGCATGGTTCGATCCGAAGCAACGGAGCTGTTCAATGGAACAGCGTTTTGAATGCACTTTTTCCGTTCGTTTCACATCCAAAAATGTCTTTCTTTTATCGATCGAATGTATGCACGATATCAGGCGCGTCGTGAACGCGAGGAACAGGACAAGATGAAGAACGAATCGCTAAAATCCGCCCAACAGCATCACAGTCAAAAGCAGAACCAGCAAGACCACACGATTGTGGGCTCTCAGCAATCCAGCAATGGCACTGGGAACGGTGCCGGAGCCGGAGGTGCCGGTGGGGCTGGCAGCGGTGGTGGCGGCAGTACTGGAAGCCTCGGAAGCCATCTGCACCATCCGTCAATCGTCGCGCAGAACGATCTGAAACTCGGACTCGGCGGAATGGGCGTCGGCGTCGGAGGGAATCTCAGTATGATGGGAGGTCTGGATAATAAAACGAATCAAGACATCCTGAAAGCAGTTAGTAAAGTTCATTCCTAAACCAATCCAAACTGCAACCAAACTTAAAACAAAAAAAAGCAGAACAAACCTGAACCGCTGGATGATTTTTTTTTCATCACAAATAATTTTCTTTTTCTTTGTTATACTTCGAAACGTTCCTATACGCTTACTGTTGATGTTTGGTGTCTCTCTTTTGGAGATGCAAAATAAAGCAGAGCTTGGTTCAGTTTTTTTGGCTTCCTTCCCGCTTTCCTCTTCTACCCGCTTTCCCTTCACAGTACCGCCGATAAGTCGGCATGTCTCTACGTAGTATAAAAGCAGTTTTAGTTTTGGCATAGTTCGCAAACCCCTTTTATTATGTAGTTAAATTGCACTTGACATAACATAAATCACGTTTGAATCTTTTCCACTATTTGCAGTTGCGACATTTTTCTACGTTTGGGTGTAGTTTTAGTGAGATTATAGGTTTTGCTATATCGCTTTTTGTCACACGGTCATTTGTTCTGCATTGCTAACTTTGTTTTAATTAATAGCGTCCCCGTTTCGCTTTTTGGTCTATATTTTATTGCTCACAATTGAGTGTTGAATTTAGCTACTCTCGTATTTATATATTTTTTTTTGCAACAAACTAAGTTTCTTAATTTATTTTCACCATATTTGCTAGATATTTTCAGTAAATATGAGTGAAAGGTCCTCTTTGAACTACTTGTTTATTTTCCTAATCTTAGTTACTGTTTTATCTGAGTACCTTCTCCATGATGCGGTATCTTTCTCTCTTACAGGTAATGCAACATAATAAGCGATGGGATTAAAGTTTTGTTTTTCGGATAACTAAACGCGCGCAACTCATAAAAGTCGTGTAAAAAGAGCTACCGTAGATTTGACATCAAGCTAGATTCAAACATCTCTATAATACAGAAGCAAAAAGTAAAAAAACACACTTTTCATTTGTGATCAGCCTCTTTGCTATGATAGAATTTTTCTAGTTAACATTTAGGCCAGAACACGAACACATCTCCTGTGCATTCCAAAATCCTCCCACTGTCCTATAAACATACTAACAGCTGAAGGAATGGCCACATCAAAACCCTTATGTGACACATAGTCAATGCTCTTGTTTATCCTAATTAATTGTATTTTTTCTCTTTCTTTTCATTGCATTTAAATGCTCCTGTTTCCCTTTACTTTTTACCGCTTGATTGTTTTGTTCGGTTGATGTCTTCCCGACTGCGGCATTTTTGAAACATTCGTGGAATCCATTCAATTCACAACCCATTCCAAATGCGTAGCACAAACTTGAATACTAGAATTGAGATCTGGTTGAATTTATACATATACACACGAATTCCAACTCGAACACACAACCGTAGACTCCAACGCTCAACAGTGATAAAAGGAAGAATGGCTCTATTCGCAAGGAGTATGTATGTGTCTCCAGTCTTCTGAGGATCGCTATTGGACGGCCAGCTTCGGTAATGCAGTCCACGGGTATTTCAAACCAGATACAAAGTAGCTACGAAAGTAAAGTCCACAACCATGCAGCAACAGTGCATTTTGTTCCCATTAAGCATCACATCGTCTCTCCCAACGCAACGAAGTCTTCGTCTTCACCACGGCAGCCATCAACGATCTGGTGGTGAATGGAGCAACGAGGAGCATTTTCCGGCTCAAATGACGATGGAAATAGTATCTAAAATTTAAAGCAACTAACCAGGAGCAGGGCGATGATTGTAATACTTCTAACTCTGATATTCAAGCAAAACGATACAAATACGCTCTTGCAATAGTAAACTTGTGCAAATACTCGATTTTGCGTGCGAAAAAATCATTTCACAGACATAAATAGACAACTTGCAGTAACCATGGCATGTCACACGGGATACTAAAATACACCTTAAAATAGACAATGAAGCTTATCAGTGTGCAGTTGACAAAAAATACACTTAATGTCTTTGCAACATAACCTAAGCGGTACACGAGAAATATGAACGATACTAAAGCTCGGAGGTACAGAAAACAATGGCAAATCGACAGGTGCAAAGTGACAAGGTAAAAACAAATGAACAAATATACGTACTAGCATGTAAGGAACTGAACATTATTTTTATCCCTGTTGCGATTCGTACCATAAGCAAAGTAGATTGATCTGCTTGTAAAATGAATCCATGCCACCTGTCCTCCTATTCCTTATCGGAACTATCTTCCTTATAAGTTAAACTATCCAGTGCCCAATGTGGATCTTAGGTTTTCAATTGGTTCTAATTTGTACGACTAAAGCGAGCACACATATTTCATCGGATGAATTCGAGCTACGTGGAAGAGAACGGATAAAAAGCTATCATTAAGACTATACCTTTTTTCGATCGAAATAATTACTACTCAGCCAACTCGATGTAAGCAAACTGAACTCTTTCAGCTCGAAAAAGGACTGCTTAGGTGTGAAAACTCAAACAAATACACATTCGACACGCGTCAAGGCGTAGTACGCCTCATATGTCGAAACAAAATGTCTGAATGTCTGAAACAAATCGTTAATTTAAATTAAATGTATCAAGCTAAAACTTATCGTGTAGCGTAGGTTACGTCATTGTTTTTATTATCGTCTACTGTGGCACCCGTCCTTCTTTATTTTTCGTACTTCTTTTGTTTTGTTTCTAATTTATATCTAAGCATTGCGATTAGGCTCCCAAGGTTTATTTGGCATTAGCGTATTAAGGATAAGGCAAGCTAGTAAACAAACAGTATGAAATCAATTAAACTATGTTCAAACGCGATCGCGGTTTTCTTTAATAATGATCTTGTGTGCGTTTGTTCAACCTTGATTGGATACCATCTTGCAAGAGCATAGCGTTCATTTGAGCGCGCATCATATACGTAATTAAACATGTAAAATTGACTTCTAGACATACATCATGTGTACAAGCAACTCTTAAAGTTTGCGATGAAAGTGAAAGAGAGGAGTCAGTCAGCAGTAAGCTAGAAATAAAATATTAAAAAAAACTAACGTAACTTCTCACACTTCATACGACTTCATCTGCCGAAGACTACGAAGAGCTGCTTCGTACTAGTTTTCATTCGACATCCATTTCAAACGATGCGGCAAAATGCAACCATATTGCCCGATGTTCTACTCGCAATGTACACTCCCGCAGGAATATTAATGACGTAAATGCAAATCTGTCCATTTGTTAGAATTAATATGAGCAAATATAAATAAATATATACATACACATTAATATGACTAGCGTATCAATTAACAGAAGATGTGAGATGTAAGCAGCCATGCATTTATTGGGCAAATATATGGCGAGACCGAGGGAAAACGCGAAGCACAATGCATCGGTCAAATCTGGCAATAGTAGGGCACTAGAAGTATATCGCTCAGTTTCAAGTTCTTGTTTATCTCACATTCTTTGTTGTTGTGCTCTGTTACGTACGTATTTAAAACCATGTTAATTTCCATTGTCAAGAGTTCTTTTTAAGAATTCACATTTATTACTTTACTGTTGGGTATGGATCTTTGTTTATTTTCTTGTTTGCCTACTTAAGAAAGTCTGAACAGTGTTAGAAAAGCATATCCTTCATCAGTTGCTATTGCTAGTGCAACACTCGTTGCTGCGAGTAAGCTTTGCCGCAATCAGATGCAACTTTGCGAGATACTAATTGATAGTTATATTTTAAGTTTGCTTGATTGCCCCGTTGAAAAAGTATTTAATTCGAAAGCCATATATTTGCTCATTGCATCGTAAACATCGCCTAGGAGAGACATTGCATTGTACATTGTTGCTTCAACATAATGTTAAGCCGATGTTTGTGATTGTAAGTTTTATGCAATGTGCAACATACAATGAAATTAAACGAAATACGTAAGATTAGCCAGGGTGAAATACAAAATGTACGGAAAAGTAACAAACAAACAAAATAATCTGATAATCTAATCCATCATCAATCGTAATTACGTGGCAGTGTCCGGAACAGAAGTGTCCGTTGTCAAGCACATAGTTGGAACGCAAAACAGAAACAGAAGAAAAAAAAAGCATAAAGCAACATTTCTCGTGAAAGCGCCATGTACGCTCAAATTCTGTAGCCACTTTGCCATAGCTGATGCATGAATCGAACACCTCTAAAGATAAAACCCCGAATCATATGTTTTTTGGATCTCATACAAGGATAGCATCATCAAGGCTGGCATGATTAGCAGGCGGACACGTATAATTCATAGTGAGTACGATTAAATGAGTTTCATAAGCCCAATTCAGCTTAATCAACAAAGGACGAGCGAGGAAATGTCTCGTTGAAAATGCTAACCTTAAATACGTAACATGATTGTAGTATGTAAGTCGAACAAACACAGTGAAATCAAACCTCCAAGAGTGTGTGTACGTGTGCAGAATCGAGGGACATGCAAACAGAGACGTCAACATTACGAAATCGTTTTTCTACATGGCAGTGTAGTGTTTACTTGAAAAAAAAAACGAACAAACTTGAAGCAAATAAAATGTAATAAACTGCATGACTCAAATGAACAATGACGTGTCGTAAAATGTAGTTGTGTTATTTTTCGAAAACAGTCAATCAAATGGAAAATTGTTGTCGGTGAAGTACCGCAACAAAATGCACGAAAGACTTGAAAAAATCTGGGAAATCTTTAGTGTTGCCAACCTTTTCAGCGTACACAATTTATGTATTAAACTGTCTACTTGTTTTAAAAAATAGATGGCGAACACACTTTGGTTTGGCTCTCTCAGCAAGTGATTGGTTGAGCTCTAATTAAAATTTACATCAAGCGTCGCTCTACTCTAGGACTTACTCTACGTCGCTTTATTTCCGAAAACGAGTAAAAAATGAAATATTTATATATAATACGATAAGATAAAGGCAGGATGTTTCCACCATCTTCATCACCCGGAAGCCTGTGTTGGGTTGTGTGCGACTGACATTTTTTCCATTACCATCGCACTATTCAGCCAACCCCATCGAGACTAAACCAACCTGCCAGCCAGAGGTCCCCTTATTCTGCTTTTTCGGTCGTGATATTAGCAACAATTTTCTTCCTTCTGCGCAGGGACAATGCTATCGTTGGCTTTCCTGCCCTTGTACGAAATTTAATTTAAAAAATCCCCCTGTGCCCACAAGTTACGATGGGCCATTTATTTTCCAGCCTCCGCCTAACTAATCAGCAGGACAGAACCATCTTGCTTCGGTTTGTGGGAAGGGGCAATAGAAAAAGTAGATTCGCTTCTGCGTCATGAACCCCACGAGAGAGTGCTCTCATCATTTAAAAGACTGAAAAATTAAGCTTCTGGTGTATGACGAACCTTCGTCAAATGTATTTCGCAAATGCTACATTGAATCGTTTTGTCGATCAACATAATTCTTGAAATGCTTTTCCTGCACCCAACCTAATTCCTAATAAATACAGCTACTGATAACATTTCACAAACTCTTCTACATTCCGCGGGACATCGTGGAACAAAATTTCTAAATGCTCGCCTACGCCTTGGCTGTTTGAATCTTGAATCTCTAAATTGATGATTTGGATGTATTCTCAATAGCGTTGTTAATATTTGCAATACGTGCATTAGATTTAATTGAGATATATATACATATATATATATATATATATATATATATATATATATATATATATATATATATATATATATATATATATATATATATATATATATATATATATATATATATATATATATATATATATATATATATATATATATATATATATATATATATGTATATATATATATATATATATATATATATATATATATATATATATATATATATATATTTCTATATATATATATATATATATATATATATATATATATATATATATATATATATATATATATATATATATATATGTATATATATGTATATATATATATATATATATATATATATATATATATATATATATACATATATATATATATATATATATATATATATATATATATATATATATATATATATATATATATATATGTATATATGTATATACATATACATATATATATATATAAATATATGTATATATATATATATATATATATATATATATATATATATATATATATATATATATATATATATATATATATATATATATATATATATATATATATATATATATATATATGTATATATATATAGATATATCTTTTTCTTAAATTAATTATATATAATATTTTTGGACAACCATCATGTATTTAAAACATCATTTATTTGTGTCTGTGCGTTGTGCGTTATGTGTTGGTACATGGACGAAATTCAAGATAGTCCCTAATTACACGAAAATGTGTCTTGAAAATGATTAGGAATTTTAAACAACCGCTGAACTATGGCATGCCGAAGTCTGATAGCATGAAAAGATGTTAGTTCGTTCTGTTCACGATTGCTCCGACAGTAGTACAAAGGAAAAGTAATGGAACTCACTTTGCGTGCAACGTATTACAATATTTTTAATTTTATCAACCTGTGCCTACGATGAAGAGTCTGTTGAAGACATGTGAAGGTCTTAAAACCGGTTTTCCGCCATTATATTCCCAAGCCAACCCGCCATTATCCCTCGCTGTCCGTGTGAAAACTGCTAGCTCGCAGTAGTTTATTTGAGTGATATTATTTATCAAACAAAAATTAGAAGCCAATTGCGTGGGTATAACTACCTCCACCACTAATCGAAAGCATGTCAAAGGGAAAGGTGTGTAATGGAACTAAGCGCGTGTATCTTATTTCTGTCGGTCCATTGTGCCCTTCGCTGTGCTCTGCTCCGCTACTCGAGCGGCTTATCAGAGGTTTTATCCTCCGTTGAAAACCTTCCAGCCGTGCACTCTGAGGGGTTCGCCGTTCGCTCAACGCCGTCTCGCGCCGTTCATACGAACAGATCGATTTTTCCTCTCCGTTCCTCGACCCCTACCACACAGGGCGCGTAGAGATGGAAATGTTTTTTTTTTGTTTGCGTACAGCAGCGTTGGTAGGATTCGCTCCAAGCCACGGTAAACGGTCGCTGGCATATACTTTTCTCGCGTATCGTCTCTTTTACGCGCACGATGCCCCTCCAACTCTTTCACGCGTCTGAAAAGGAAAATCTCTCCCTGGCAAACTTCGGGCTTGCTGTTTCATGCCGTTTGTCGCTCCGTCTCGTTTATTCGCCTCACACCCCTCGGCAAACGCGATAAAACGGCCGACATGGCCGAAAAATGGGAATCCAGCGCTCACGGGCACCATCAGCGTTGCCAAAAAACCAGCCTGCTCCGTGCAACCAGGCAACCCGTGCACGCCAGCGAAGAGAGCCGAGGCTACGACTCACCACAGTGCTGCCACAGCGTGGGCGCTGCCTGTTCTATTCCATCGCGTGGAAGCCTCGAAACCGAGTATCGCTGCTGGCTTTTGCTCACTCTTGACGGAACGAGTCCTGCGACGCGAGCAAGTGACGGAGCGAGTTCTATTTCCCATCACGCGACCACCGGCGGGTTTCCATCGACCCCGAGGGTTTGCCGGAGCCCAGAGCGAAGCGCTTCAGCGGTCACATTCCACCCCGCTTCTGTGACTCGGCCTGCTGGGTGGATTTGTCATTTTCGATTCTCCCAAGCCCAGGCTTGTTCGTCGCATAGCACGGCCAAACAGCATGGCATTATTGTGCTCTCTGTTGGCAGCCTTCGCCTTTCGCGCCACCGTCCTCGTCTATCGATGATTTGGTTTTTGACAGTTCCACCAACCGACGAACGGTGGACACGGCCTGTAGATTCCTGTTCACCGCACACCGCCCAGCAGAGCGTTAGTTCTGGCTTACCGGACGCCCGATTGCACGGTGTTTTGCCGTTTTTTGGAATCCACGGTGCGGGTGCGTTTTCTATGGGTTGGCGTGCGTTTTGGGTGCAAAAGTTGTGCATTCGGTCACGGGAGCGATATCGGTGCGAGTTGGTGGTCGCGTTCAGTGTGTTTGAAAATATGTGTCTAACCGGTGATGAGTGTCCCTTGGAGTGTAAAGTGAAAAGTCAGTTCGTGGCTCGATGGTCTGAGAAAAAGTTTGCGCTCTGCAGTTGTGAAATATGTGAGCCAGGTTGAAGCGGTTTGTGTTTCCATTCGTTTTTTTTTCACGAGTTCGATCCGCAGTGCAATGAGCTGTGATAACGTGCTAGCCCCCGTCTAATGGTTTGATGTAAGGCTTGTGTAAATAGTTTGTGAAGTCAAACCTCCGGTTGCTCGTATCAGCTACTCTAGTGCACGTATTGTGTAATCAGCCAGCAGCGCTCATTAGGTGGTATTGCTTAATATATACATATAGTGCTGTAAACGTACCATTCCTCTATATTTCCTGGTTGGCTATTTGCGAAAGTAAGCCTGTTAGATACTTTTAATTTAGCAGGCCCAAATGGATTTCTGCTGCTCGTCCTCTGCGTCCACGCAGCGGTAGAGGCTTTTTTATGGTTATTGCTAGTACCGCTATCCTTTGGAGGTAGTTTCCATCCTCAGTGCGTCATTATTGCACTGCCAATTGCATCCTCTATTCACTCAAATGCAGCTTTTGTGAAGGTAAAAAAATCCCAAAACTAAAAACTCTTTTTGTGGCGACTCATGTGGTGAACGAAAACTTTCCCCGGCTCTATCTCTCTGTCTCTCAATATCATGCTAGCAGCTTTTGTACCTTTGGCTGATTTTAGGTTTCTGTAAGCCTTTCGGAACGGGTCACGTAGCCTTGAGTCTCGATGTGAAATCCTTTCGGCAAGGTTATAAGGTTCTGAAGCCTACATGTGTGGAAAGTTGTTACGTCAAATCGAACAAACTGCTAATGATTGAAGACATTCTAACCTACACCATTGTCTCAAGGGCAAAAGGGTATAGGACCGACAATTGAATGGTATTCTAATGCATGAAACATATTGCAACACATATGTGTGCATAACAAATATGTGGTAGGAAGAGGAAATGCATGGGGAGGAGGGAATGACATTAACAAGAATGAGGCACAATTTCCTTTGCTTAACGTGTTCAATGCACAGTTTTATACTCAGTACAATCGATGTCGTATTACTTTCGGTATACCTATTCATCCAGCGTTTACTCTAGCGTAGTGTATTACTTATCAATTGGCGATTGATAGCATAGCCAAAACATTGATTGCATTTATCAATAGTACAATTATTGATTACATTACCTGCAAAAGGAAATAGCCCAATGACGAATGAGTAAATAAACAGGCTTTCTTTGAGGATAATTTTATTTTGTATTTCTCTATGATGCTATCATATTGTACTAATTAATGTTCATTTTTTAACTACTTCTAGGTAAATATTGACGACATATCTTTGCGTATTCTGTATGTGATCGAAACAGTGAGTACTCGTGTAACAGATTTCGCATGTACATTATATTCCTCCGTCATGGAGCAAATACATATCATTGTGGCATGAAAAAAGATTCGTGTTCTTAGCACTTTTGGTTAATTTTCAGTCGAAACATTGCCGTCGGGCCACTGCGTACATACGTAACTTATTTCGTCGACATATATTCTTGAGGGTTGCGTTTTAGAAACGATTTATATCAATCTTTTCTAGTTCTGTTAAGTTTTTATTATTGTTAGCTTAGCACATGCCATTAATTGCTAGTACATTATTATGCTAGTACATTAACACATGCAACTGTTCATTAATTCCGTTTTCGAAGGCGTAATTTTTCAATCGCCAGCTTCTCTCAATTCTATAATTTATGCTTGTGCCGGGAACTGAAAAACTTTAGTTGGTTAATCGAAAGACAATAATTTGATTTTCTTAAAGTTGACGAATAACCTTAAATGTAAACGAAGTTATAATGAAGGGCGTAAGATTCTTTTTGTTCCACACGGTGTTGTTGCGAGGACATATAATTACAAAATTGCCATTACCACTGAATATAAACGCGATTAATTATAATAAATTGAAAAGTATTATAATAAGACAAACATCGTTGTTAAATTTCGATGTTACCAGCATCGTTCCATTGCGTCATTCACTTTCGGCAAAAAGAATTTGCCATTAACAGAGCATCTCGAGAACTCACGAATAAGAGCGAGAGGCATGTGTGAGAGCTGCTTTGATGGTTTCATCTCACTCCCATCATAAAACCGGATCCAGCAGTATGCTCGATGCGTTCGTTGTCCTTGTCTTTCTACCACGATGCACCAGCAGAGTCCGGAAAAGAGAAAGTCTATTGGACTCGCTCATGCTAATGGTTGCCAAGCAACTTTCAGTCGTAAAAACATGGCTTCTTTTGACCACGTGCATAAAGGGCGGATTTTACGACCGTGACCACCAATCGGTCTCGCCCATTTTTAGTTACCTGGCTTGCCCACTGATCGCTCTTTTCTATTTCTCAAGCAATACTGGAAAAAGTGTGAGCACCAGGCCCAGCAATAGTATCAATCGTCATTTACAGAAGAATGCAGGAAGAACTAAATCGTGAGGTATGCATCAAGCAACAACAAATTTTAAGGAATATACTCCTTAGCTTCTGGTACACGAACCACAATTCTCAGGCATTCAGTACTATATCTGCCTCCAAACAAACAAAAATATATTATGTTTAATCTTGATAACAAAGAAACTTTTTAGTCAACTGCAACAAATTGTGTGTCTTGTTACCATTTATCTAATAGGTTGCAAAACATCAACTTTATCCGTTAACACCGGTTAAGATTGTTGTTTATAGAATGCACAACATTTTTGTGTGTTTTTAAATGGAATTTAATAGCTATTTTTTAGTCATGCAGTGTTATAGTCTCGTTTAAAATAAGGAAACCAATTGTTTCAATCGAAACCCAACGTTAAAGATTTGTTTTTTTTGCTAGATGGCATAGCCGTTTGATCGACTTCTCATCAATAATAGCTAAAATGCATGGTAAGCGAGGGAATTTTATCCTCTGCTTAGTTTAATCCTAGGCATACTCGATGCTGGTAAACGGCATGAATGTGAAAAGTGGTATGACATCGATCAGCTTTATAATGTCTTTAGTTGTGCTTACTATACTGAACATATAAGCGATATTAGAAATAAGTAGCCTGCAATGGTCCTTGTGTAGTAAAAATTGATATTTATTCATGGAAACGCTTAACAGAAAATGGACAAGATCATAGTTTCATTTATTTTATTTTACATGAGAGTTCCGTTACAAAACGATTTAAAAAAGGTCTGGGTGACAAAAAAATCAATTTATGTTTTAGGTATAGGCAAAGCATGAATTGTGGGACTTGAAAAGCATCAACTTCAAAAGGAACAAAAATAATATTAGATGGAAAAAAGCGAATAAACATTTACGTTCAACAACTCTGATTTGAATTTCCATCATGCCGTAGCCCATTTGCTGAAAGTTTTGTGTAAAGATGTAGTGGTAAAATGATAGGAAAAGGACTACTATAGCGGAAAATGAGGACTACATAAATGCGAAAAAAAAGTGAAATAAAAATGTAAACTTCTATGCCATGAAGGCATGAGTAAGTCAAAGAAACGAACTATGAAAGAAATCTGGCTCGTAACTCCATCTGACGGAGGCTAGGAGCCAATTGTACTAGTTTGCACACTGACGCACAGAGGTCACTGTCAAACAAAGCCTTACGAAGTTT
Organism: Anopheles nili; assembly: GCF_943737925.1. Lineage (NCBI taxonomy): Eukaryota > Metazoa > Arthropoda > Insecta > Diptera > Culicidae > Anopheles > Anopheles nili. Next base: position 48,024,142 of record NC_071291.1, on the reverse strand, counting down.
ATGCCAGGACTTTCACATTGATATGCTTTAGTTTCAGGACAATTCGAAGAAGCTTGTACTCTATCATTGTATTTCTTTAAATCATGCAAAACTTTCTCGTGTACTAAATGTAATGTGTAACAAAAGCTAAATATGTAACTATATTTTTAGATATATAAATATATATATTTATATATATATATAAATTTTTTATATATATAAATATATAATATAATATAATATATATATATACATATATATATATATATATATATATATATATATATATATATATATATATATATATATATATATATATATATATATATATATATATTTATATATATATATATATATATATATATATATATATATATATATATATATGTTCAGATATATATATATATTTATATATATATATATATATATATATATATATATATATATATATATATATATATATATATTTATATATATATATATATATATATATATATATATATATATATATATATATATATATATATATATATATATATATATATATATATATATATATATAAATATATATATATATCTGAACATATATATATATATATATATATATATATATATATATATAAATATATATATATATATATATATATATATATATATATATATATATATATATATATATATATATATATATATATATATATATATATATATATATATATATATATACATATATATATATATATATATATATATATATATATATATATATATTTATATAAATACGTATCTATATCTATATAATTATACATATTTTTATATATATATACATATATATATATATATATATATATATATATATATATATATATATATATATATATATATATATATATATATATATATATATATATATATATATATATATATGTATATATATAAATATATGTATATATATATATATATACATATATATATATATATATATATATATATAATATAAATTCATACATATTTATAAACTTTTCTTTGTATTGCTTTACATACATTTTTTTTCAATTTTTTTTCACTTTTATATTTTCACACTTAAACGAACTGTGCGTAGAATTGTGCAGATTACAAATAAGAATTTGCTGCGATGTTTTGTTTTCATATCTGGTTTTGCGTAGATGATGCGTGGAATATAAGGAAGGCTTGATTATTCTTTTTATGTTTTATAGTTCATTTTATAAATTCTGTTGCTTGATCACATGCTTCAATGAAACCAAACCTAACAAACTACAACAAAGTGCGTTGCTGTCCTTGAGAACCATTCCAAGGATTAATTCGTAGATCAAAAGAATGAATGGGGCTCGATTTTCGGTAGGGTATTGAGCCCATTTGCTATCACACCGGTGTGTTGCGCCGTCTACGGGCAGCCAGGGGCACATTAAGCAAACGGGCGGAAAATTCGATATCTGCGCTAATTCTCCCACAACGCCCTTCTCCTTTGTTAACCGCACACCCCGATCAAAACGCGTAACGCGAAGGCTGTTCAAATATTAATAAAACCTTACCGAAAACATACCTCTGCTTATGTAAATTGCCATTTGTCCATGGTGCGCGGAGGGCAGAAAGCGTAGCAAATGGTGAAATAGAAAGGAAGCACAAGACCACAGCCGCATCTTAACATCCCACGGACGCGTTCGTTATCAAGCGCTGTGCGTTATCTACACGAAAAGCTGTGTGTAAGAAATTGTGCACATTCATACGTTCTCCGTTCGCTCGACGCCATTTTCTGTAGCCACCGCCTGCGGGAAAGATTCGTTAGGTTCCCCGCTGCAGGACGCCGCCCCAACACCCGCCGTGTCGATTTCATCCTTCCAAGTGGCGCAGGCATTCGCGGGATGTGGGATGGTCCGACCGAGCTCGGAGACAGCGAAGAAACCATTAAGGACATGGTTCGGAAGAGGAAGGAAACTGAAATATTTATCCTCATTAAAAGACTTGCTCCATTTCAAAGATTTATCGCAGCAATTTCCTTGGAGCAAAAATAAACTTTATTATTCAGTAGGGTGCCACCGGGTGCTGTAGAGCCCGCGTCGGATGGTGGCGGTGCAGCCTGTGGGGAAATTGAGAAAACCAAACGCCACTACCAGGCTCGCGAAAGGAACGAAAGATTGCGCCGTGAGCCAACCAGGCGTCGTTGCTGACGCTGCTGATGCTTGATCCTGATGCTGCCGGGCGCCATGTGCCGAGCAAACAAAAGAGCACAAGAAAGCGGAACAACCCTACTTCTGTGAACTTCATGCTGCGAAGCTGCTCGTGCTGGTCGCGTGCTCGCCATTCTTCGCCTCAGGAGCGCATTCCAGTGGGAGGTGGCGTATTTTTTTTCACCCTGCGAAAAATCCCCAAAGTAAACAATGCGCTAGGCGAGCGGCGGGTTTATAACCGTCCATTGCGATTGTTTCCTTCGTTCTAAGCACATCATCGTCCGGCAAAGGGCTCGCTGACGAGGCGCGTTTGTTTTTCACATTCTTCTCCATCGTGATTATTTTTCTTTATTCTTTGCCCGCATCCCGTCGTACCAGCGGTCGCCATTTCGTGCAGACGGAAACGCACCCACTAGCAATAAGCGGGTCTCGAAGAAAACCGAAGGCATTTATCATGCTTACTCCGAGAGCACGGTTTATTAGTTTGGGAATGTTTTTAATTTACTTCAATACTTTAGAACTTTCGTCGATTGCTATTGATCGGGTAATCTTTGTTATTGGAAAAGCTAGAAGTTTTTTTATCAGCAATCAATTGTCAGAAATAGCACCGATTTTCGAATTGGTACTAGAGAAGTTCAGAGAGATTGAGTATTGGGAAGTAATATTTCCAACATTATCCTTCGCATGGGAGGTTCGAAAAATTTAGCAATAATAGGTATTCCTAAATTGGAAGCAATCGATGCATGATAACCTCGAATAATACTTTTCGTCAGAGTATTAAGAATTTCTTGTTATTCATCATTAAAGCGCAGCAATGTGAGATTTCCTTGAGGATTTCTTGTACTAGCGGATAGAAAATCTACGATTAAAAGCATTTTAGTTGTTCGAGTTGTTCTCGACAAATGTATATCCGATCAATAACTTAGATACTTGTGACTAATTCTTAATTCAAAATGTCTGAACAAAGATAACTATGACAAGCAGATGTACAAAATGTTAGCAAAAATGAGTGTATCCATGCCTATGTTTTTATCAAACATAATGTAGTTCCAAATCGAAGCCGAATTTCCGAATTGATAATTTTGTTTGAACTGTAACTAATCAATAAAGGCTTATAGTAGTTTAAGGTAGTTGAGATGGAATGAGAATGAATATTCGTAAATCAAATTAAACAGCAAAAACAAAAATTGTACTTTTTCTAACTGAGCATCTAGTAAGGGGTATACCATCAAATAAATTACTGATCCTGCACATGTATCAAGTCAACAAGAACTCGTTGGAGATACTAGTATACAGGGTTGAGTAATCATTTCCAATACCGCTGACAATCTTCGTCGTAATTTCAATAACCGGCTACTTTCTTTCAAATGTTTCTTTCGTCGTGATGGACCATGGCTAGGTATAACTCAATTGTTTCTTTCCATAAAAAACTACTTGAATCATCACCTATGGCGATAATAACTAAGAATAGCAATGAAAACATACATAACTGTACTACAAAGACAAGACGAATGCTTGTGTTTATAAATTTACCAAAACTGCTCCGATTGCCTTTTGTTAACATTGTAAGTCTGTACTGAAGCTAACTTACAGCTTATGCAATATTATGTGAAATTTTTTTTGAGGACAGATAAATGTTCATGGGACAATTGTTGTCATAAAATCAAATGAAATATGATTTATCTGATTTTCATATTTTTTTGTTCACGGAGTATATTAACATTTGCGTAAAGTTTTTAAAATAAACTTAAACTTAGCTTAAACTAAGCGGCAAAACCTAGCTACCATTTCGAAATCAAATTTCTTTTTGTGTTTTTCGAAGATCCTTATAGTGGTATCTAATCCAAAAGTATGGTTACGCCAAACACGCTACATGTTTTACTTTACTAGGGATCTAATGAATCATATTTGAAGAAAAGCTAATATGACGCATTTACAAAATGCAGCTGCTACTTCCTGTACTACTTCTCAAAATAAAGCTGTGGCTTGGTAGTGAACACCCTAGCGATAGTGGACGAAAATTACAAATTCATTATTATTGTAGTGCTCAACAATCTATCATTTAACACATGCAACAGACTACAGCTTCTTCTTTCAAGAAGGATATGCAAGGCGCAACACGAAAACGATGAAACGAAGGCAAATTCGCAAACAATCCCACTTTCTAGGATTCAACAGAGGAGTAAAGCCCATAAAGCCGTGTGAAAGTAGTGTCTTTTCATCGGACATGCGACCGATTGGGCGGGGTTTATAGAATGCTACAAAGAACCATACTACCGGAAAATGAAGTTTCACGAGAAGCTTGCCACAAGCAAAGTGCAAACGAATGATTGTGTTCTTGATGAACTTGTGTTCAAGATCATCACATGTATTCGTTAAACAAAACACAAAACCAACCGGTGGTAATGCGGTTGTCGCAGGAAACCATGCAGATAGTAAGGAGTTTTACAGTTTTTTTTTGCTTAAACCTTTAAAAGTATGAGTTTTTGAGCCGTTGCACAGATCCATTCAAAACAATTAAGTTTCAAAATTTATGCTAAATGTTTCGGAATATTTCACAATCTATGAGAGTGTCACCATTTAATGGACTTGATAGAACGTACTGCTCAGCGGAGGCAAATCTAAATTCATGTATCGTCCTGCTCACCTCGAAAGGATCATCGATGCAATTTTCATGCCGCCATAATGGGCTCGCAGGGACGTTGTGTATTCCTGTCCCAAAACAAAAGGATGCGTCGTTCTCTTGCCCATTATCGCGTTGGGCGATGTGAGTGAGCTCGGGACACGTATTTTTGATAATATTGCGGTTGTTTTAATTAGAACACCAGTAAATTAGATACCCGTTAACGAGCACTTAGGCATATGTGCAGTGTGTAATGGTTTATGGTTATTGGTCCTATTGGAGAACATGTAAATATGGCAAATAGCATCGTGTGCGCCTGGCACGATCCAAACATCCTTAATCCTGGTTGGATGAAAACTGTACGTAGATTCTTGCACATATGTGGGCCCGCATCATCAGGATGGGTTTCGTACGGTTTGCCGAATGTCTTTGTGTAATAGAAATAACGAGAACCATCAATCTCCTCGCGGAATATTACTTGGGATACTGGTAGGCTTTGCCTCCGTAAGAGCATTATTTAATTGAATGAATTTCTCCGCTTGTGGCCACTCTTTGGTGGCCACGCTTTGCATGATGCAGTATAGCAAATTATTACTTGTAAATACAGTATGCTCTCTGTATAATTATTAAAATTACGTTGTTTTATATAGCCTTTGACATCTGTACTTGGCATCAACACTATGATCTAGAAATTTTTTATAAAAATATTAATTGAAATATGTGTTATTCGCCTAATATTTAACACCTATTTCCGTTAATATTTTTTCACATTTTTTTCTGATATTTTGATGTTGGAAAACTGAAAAAAAAACTCATAATAACAATTCCAGGAAAGATTGCTAGATTAAATGAAACGATTGCATTCGTTCAATTCAACACATCACATACAGTATTCGTTTTGGCGGTTATTATTGCCGTGACCATGTGCCATTGAGGTTCTTTTAGTCGTGTGGTATTATTTATGGCTAAAACAATGTTGTCACGACTTACGATGCCTTTTATACGGGTTCAGTTGGCACGGTATGAGCGTTGTGACATTATTCGAAAATAATATCGATTTCCATCACAAGTGCCTCAAGCCTTTGTGTATTTGTGAGCATGGAAATCATGGATCAATATCACGGTACTTTTGCATGAATGAAAGCGTAGATAATATGTGGAAAGCGTAGTTTGGTGTTTGTTATGTCATTAATGCTGCGTCAATGCACCCACTGTACGCTATTAAAGCTATTGAAGAATCTCAATCTAAAGCCCTTACGAATGTGTACTGTCGTTTATACTGTAGAATGTGTCTGTCAGCAATAATAATATCCACAAGTCATGTACAAATCATTTAAGAATTGATAGTTCAGCGTGCGAAATCATTGATAGTTTTAGAACTAACCATTTTGAGAGTTATATTTTTCTGCATATGAAAACATTGCGGAAATGTTCAAATTACCACCGTGCAACAGCGGATACATGAAATGCTTTAATTTTCGAAACACTTTAGACAATCAATCTGTTGAAGCATGATTTACAATTCACTGTTGCGTAATCCACCTTCTAATAATCGAGGAAGAGAAACAGATATGCGACATCTGTTGCACAGAAGTTTGGCTAAATTTGAGAACATTTAAGCAGCGTTCATGTGGCAAGCAGGTCCTCACTATCACATTTTGGGACAAACACCTCCTTTCGAAAGCTTTCCACATCGGGTGAAAAAGGGGAGCAATTCCATTTTCTTCAATTAAGCATATAATTATAAAGATGGCTTCACTTTATATCGAGTTTCGTTCGTTTTGGCACGGTTAAGACGGCGAGGAACAAGCAGGCGGGCAAGTGTGACATGGTTCTGGCTAACAAGCAAAGCACCCCGCTCTGGAGCAGGGAACCGAAAGCGCTACTGCGTTTCCGAGGATGTATTTTGTTGAAAATTTTTCAATCCTCTTTCCACGCCAACCGAGCACGTTGCGAGAATAAAGTCAAGCAATAGCGCTATTTTTTCCACGCGAAACCCAGCCCTTCGGAGCAGCATGCTTCTCCCATTATCCGGGGGAAGAGAGGATGGAAAGTTGATAACATTTGTGGCACCCTCGCTTCCTCAGACCGATGAATGTTCTGAAAATGGCGATAGCACAAACGCAAACTCCTACCGTGGCCGTTTGCGTCGTTATCCTTATTGATCGTCGACCATGTCTTAGCACAGGAGGAGTGTTTGAAAAGTTTTTCGCTTTTCCCCAAAGCACCCGCTGCCAGAGGATCTTTTCCCATTAAAATGTTTCTTTTTCTTATAAACATAAAAAAGAGATATAGCAGGCCATTATGGCGATAAATTTTCCTCCCTTTTCCCTTTGCCGTTCGTACTGCCGTTTTTTTCCTCATTTGGCTGATCAACATAGACTACGGGGTTTTCCCCCGGTAGATCGTGATGACTTTGGTCGATGGCGCAGAAAGCGAAATGGTTTCTACTTCAGTAGCACGTGGAGCTAACTGGAACGTAACTGAAACGAATACAGCCAGAAGAAAAATTTTCGGTTAGAAGAATAACTGTCTGAAATAAAGGACAGCATTGAAAAATTCGTTGATCTCGTGTACTGCTTCACTTTCATTGTAACATGGCACGATTCAATCAAAACATTTTTAAACAAGTTTAATTTGAATGATCAAGCTCGATGAATTCTTCTAACAACAATAGAATTTAGTCTTGTATTCAGCTAGTACTGTTTGTAACCTTTTGATGATTTTACGATAAAACTTTTCCATGTTCGATAAAGCTTGATTCTCGACGAATAAGTCGCTTAGTCTATTCAAATTAGTTGCAAAAATAAAACAGTAGCAAAATTTTAATAATGCAAAACATTTCCGTTTGAAACGCGTTTGTTTGTTATTGTAAAAACAAGTATCAAAATTGTATAAAAGCTATATTCCCATTTATCGAACATGTTCGGAAAAATGTTCGTGCTTAATGCTTGCTAAATTTTATTATTTCTGCTAAAACCATTCTTGAGCATTATGTTTCATTCTTTTGAATATGCTCAATCGTATGTACGAGCGTCGGTTAAACTTTTCCGTTTTTTTTGTTTGGTGTCTTTTTTCCATGCTCAGTGCTGATTGCAGAAACCAATCGAAACACGTAACCATTGTACATCTTAATAATGCGTCCATTTTTCGCTCCAAACATCCTCTTTTTACCACCGTCGTTATGCTAGTGCCTTTTGTCCTTTCATTGTACCGTGAGGTTTCTGCGGACTGGCAGCCAGGCACATTTTGTGACTTGCGGCGCCTTTTTGTAAACCCCTCGGGTGCGCCATGCGAATCGATTGTGCCTCGTTTCGTCTGACACGAAATTGGCTAGAACTCCGCAGCGGAAATGGGAGCCATAGGTTTCGGCTTGGCCTGGCTGGGGAGAACGGGAAACTGGGGGACAATCAGGCAAAGTTGAAAGATTTATTAATTTAATGGTCCCCCAAGGCCTACAAGATGCCAAATGCCGAATCCTGCAGATGAGAGTAAAATAAAATTTTCATAAATTCTCTCTACAACTTCTTTTGCATCGCTGGAATCAAATTGAGTTGCCGCTGGGCTGGAGCTGGTGCGTTCGTCCCACGAGGTAAGTCGAAACACCAACGCGATACGACGGCTTCATCTTAGAGTGTTTGTTAAGATTCGTGCTGTCCTCAGCAGACCAGTTGGGTCGATTCTTTTAACGGCGGCCATATTTGATTGCCTCTCGCTCGATTTCTTTTGGAACGATGCCCTGTCCTTGTCGCTACCATCGGGTCGCTCGGTTCGTTGCCTTTAGACTCTGTGTTATTCATCCCTTGTGATGGAATGAAGGCTCTTGGGCTGCTTTATAATACAGGCACAGTTCGGATATAACGCAGGTAGGAGATTGGTTGAAGTTTTTTCCAAGATCAAGGAAAAAAAACACCACATATGCAGCTCAGCTTGTTTCACTTCTGCAGTTTTTTCATGACTTAGGCTCCCTGAGTTATTGTTCGCATGCATTCGTTGTCCCCGCACTTGTCCTTAATTTTTATTGCGATATTTCGTTATTCCGATCTTCATAACAGTCGCGCATTTCTTGTGCGCTGTAGTTTTGCATCAGCTTGCTGCCAGCTCGATAATTAATAGCTGTATTTTAGGCCAAAGGATTAATTAACTGAGAGCTTCCCTCGCTACGGGTTAGTTGACTTATTCTCTGTTTTAATTGACTTGTTTTATTCTGCATGCGAGCAAACCGTTATGTGAATGGAAATCAAGTATACGGCCATTTGCATACTGGTCGACATGTCTGTTGCCATTTTTATGTTTACAATAAAGCCATATTTTATAAATACCATCGGCATCGCCATGGCTTCCTAATTTGCCCATTAAAAAACTGCAATTCGTTGCTAGCGCTACTACTAGCCGATGTTTGTATACCAAACAAAACATTTTTCTTTAGTTATTTACCAATGCATATCTGCTATTAGCTGTTTGTTTGGTTAACGTTTTTAAATTAGTCAATGAAAACTGTATATGTATTACGCATCATGTTAATTTAAGCATGCGTTAGTTTCAGCATAGAATCGGTTTTGAATAAAACTAGCATTAATAACCATACTCAAGATACAAAATACAGATCAAAATAACAAAACTAGAATATTTGTCATAGCAAAAGTAGAAGATCGTGAACAAATGAACAAATCGTGAACAAGTGAAAGATTGTTCTGTACATATTTTCATTTTAGTTTTCAGTCTTTAATACAAACAAAATAACGTAAAATCAAAGGTTCTCGAAGGCCAAAATTATTTAAAGTCAAATTGCACTATGGAAGGCCACACATTTCCAATATCGTGCTTAAAAGGTTTATTCCTGTACAAATACTTTGTGCGTATAATATGTTCCATGTTTTTGGCATCCGTTTGTGTTGGTGACATTGACATTTATGATTTTTCATATTTTTATGGCTCTGTGTTTTTTAGCAGGTTACTGCACAAGGTCACATTAAACACGTTAGTTATTTTTGGCAAGTGATGCACACGTCGGTACATAATGCAAGCCCCCTATTATCGTTATATTTTTTTTGCGGCGTAGGTAGGATTTTTCATATGAAAGTTTGCATTTAAGCTACCTGTGGGTATGCAACGTAAGACTCATTCCACCATGCTTATGATTGTAATCTGTAACCTTCAACGGTTAATGACGAAAAATTGAATAGAAAGCTATTCAGTGTCATGAAAAAAACAGTTTACCTTTTTTAAAGGCTTCCAAGTGCTCTTTCACCTTGCCGATTTTATCGTTTAGTGAAATTTCGTTAACAACAAAAGCAAGCCAAAAATGACCTTTTTGGTTCATACAATGTTACATCTCGAAAAACTGTGTTACAAGTAGAAACCCATCATTTGATACGTGTACTCCAAAATCTAGGAGGCAAGACGATAACTTTCTGAGTGTGTTTACCTTGATGTTGTAGTATAATTTTCAGCGGAATGTCATATAGCTCGTTATTGCTTAAGCTAAATGTTTCAACGCTCCATGGAGAAAATCTTCCTTTACCCACACGGTTTGATGTTTTACTTTTCGTTTAGCTGTTGTAGGTTCCACTGCCTTATGTGATCAAATGAATGCCAAAAAATATATGTTTCGAACCAAGAATCAAGGTATCGAACCAAAGAATAGTAATAACAACAGCGCGCCGCATTCATTTGATTGTATGGCTGACCAGCATGGACATAGTCGCCGGCTTAGATTTATTTTTATGTATATGACTCCATTAAGGTAGTTAATTTCGTTCCACCGCTTTTCGTCCTCGCATGGCTTTGCCTTTGCCTTTTTTAGGACTTCGACTTCCACATTCCCGTTGATGAAAGATCCTTTCCTCCAACACCTTCTTGGTTGGTGATCTTTTTACTTAAGTACCTCTTAGCCGCTGCCATCTTGCATGGCTCAACGGACTTTTGCCGTATGCTTTGTAGGGCCGTTTGGTCTAAAGTTACTGCCGATACCAATTCAGGGTGGGTAAGAAGGCTTGGCGCAAACCAAATGCGAGATAGATTGTTTATTTATAGCTTCATTAATGATTTCGTTTTCTTTTCCCACAATTCCATAAATACAAGATTAAATGCAATAAATTCATGACAAGATAGGTTAATTGCAGTCATATTTTAATTTCTCCCAGTGCGCTCCACCTCTATCCGGCAACTTTGCAAGAGTTCTTATGGGACCCATTTGCTCATCAGACGTGGGTGACTATTGAGATGCGCTGGAAACAGCGGGAAAGAAGTGTTCACTGAAGTAGTGGTAAGAATCTATACCAATGTTAACCAGACTGGAAAATTGGTACGACACAGACGGACTACAACAGACCGCAGAAATACCAGTGGTAATGGTACGAAGCATGGAAAGCTCAAGAACTCTCTACTAATTAGGTTTAATCTTGAAACCACTTCCTTGCTGCATGAAGTGTAACAATGGTGCATGTTGGTGCCAATGCTTGAACAGTTCGCTATACTGTATCCCTTGAACGGAACAAGCAGTATGAATGGAGGAGATTTCTGGCGTGAATGCGAATTTTATTCTTAAGAGCGTTTGCTTCTTTGTTTCCCTCGTAGGCACAAATTTAGGCTTACTGTTTGTCTGTACTGTATAGCCTCTATTCGGTCCACTTTCGAAGAGATGGCTGATCGAAGAAACCGAAAGTCTGCAGCTAATGAACCATGACTGTCGTAGCGGTTGGTTGCACTAATTTTAGACTCTAAGCCCAGCCACTCCCAAACATTTTTAAAATATCCAAAGAAAGTTAACTAAGGAAGGTTTCCCAGCGATGGTAAAAACATCAGGCGTAAAGAAAACGAAAACCGAATTACAGTTTGGGGGAGCACGGGACAAACATTGATTCCACATGCACCATTCATTTACAGTGCCTATAGATAACAATGAGGGCTATAGTCGAAGACCATAATTCACGAACGTCACGCATCTCTACCAGGCACGAAAACGGCATCACTATTCTTTTTGGGGTTCGTCGGGTGCGTCTTTACATCATCCCTCACCAAGGACGAGCTGATTGATTTCTTTCGCACTTCAACTCCAATTCCCAAATTTCATCGTTATTCGAAGGTGCCTTTTCAACGTGCATATCATGTCATAGCAGATAGTTATGTGTAACGTTGATGGTTTGACAGTTGCCCGTTGTGCTGTATCCGTCGGGAGCACTCTATTATATCAACGAACCCATTTTTTTAACTTGCGTTATGTGGGCAGTACTATAGAGATGTTAATACTTTTATGCTAGCTAGCACCAACACCCAGACCAGTATTCAGAAATTCCTTACCTCATTTAGCTGTTCATATTCCTAAATTATTTTTGTTTCGAAACCCTAAATTTATTAAATAATTTGAGCATTATGCAAATAGTGTTGAATAGTGTGGGTACAATGTATGAAACTATTTAATGAAAAATAACAATCTTTGTTAGTAACAATTATCAATTGTAAAATGGTTATTAAATCCGGTACTACGTTCAGATTATGTTTTATTTTAATCTGTGATCTTAGCGCAAATATCAGTAAAGTAAATTGTATCCCCGAAAAATACTATCCCTCATAACATGAAAACATTTTTATTTCGTTCATACGTACATAACTCATGTAAGATAAATTTCTAAGCTTGAAAATGTTATAAGCATTATCTTTTTTTTTCACACAAAATAAACATGCTTACAAACATGCAAGAAAAGAGCTTCCATTTTCCTCAACCACGTTCATACTTTGTATTATTCTAACGTTCATACATGGCGTTTAGAAAAATTGTTTGCTCAAAAGAATCGAAACGTATAGTTCCATAACAACCTAAAATTCAAACCAGGTTCCAGCATTGGGTGCCATTACGATGCCCCTGTATTAGTTCGAGACCCTATGGTTTGAGTATACAATGGGTTTTGAAACATCGTACATCTTTTTTTCATTCTTCTTTTCTGTCTTCCATTAAAACTAGGTGGGGTTTTTTTATCTTGAAATTCATGAGTTTCCTTTAAGAGAATTTTTTCTTTGCTTTTGCGCGCATAGCACCGGACACCGGTAGATGACGCTGTGGAAGCTCTATCTAGTGGAAGTAATGTTCGTAAGGTTTATATGGCGCAGAGAAAAATGTAATGGATTTTAGATGATATTTATATGATTTTAAATTGACTTTTGGGATTTGGAGCCTTGGGGATTGAAAGTTTGCTTTTGCGTTGTGCTGTTATTCTTATCAAGTAATACTATAACAAATTAATGTACTACACTTTATCAATTATCCAAAATTAAACATAAATAATTCGTTATTTTAAATAGTTTATGTATGAATTAGAGCATAGCTATTATCTTATCGATTTATTTTAAGAACCGATTTGTATGTTAGATGTCATCAAATTGATGTTCCTCACCAAAAAGATATTACGCCTTACGATATCCAAAAAGATATTTGTTACATGGATTGTACGTGAATTGTTACGTTACGTGAATTGTAAGTTAACGATACATGCAATACGATTGTTAACAAAATTAAGTTTACTTAAAATTCCTTTCTCAAATGTACTATTCAATGTCTTAGCGATTAAAAAAAAAAGAAATTAAAAAGGGGTTAATGTTGATGTTTAATATATTTTTGATTTTTTTTATTGTTTTACGTTTTGCGATGCAATTTGGAAAAATGCTGATGTTTACTTTCATCTAATTTATATTTTTCCTAATGAATACCCTAAAACTAAAATGATGATAAGATAAGAGTTTTCTGTTATTCCATACACATTTAGTTACGGCAATAGCAACTTTATTTGTATAACTGCTGTAAATTCATACAGCCGCTTGTTTTTAGATGGCACAGTAGCCTTGGCCTGACTTGGTAATAAGAAAATAATGTTATTTATAATATTAATAAAAATAATAGTAAAATCTTAAAAAAAAATGTATTAAATAATACCGAACACAAATAATAGCTTTAATAATATTTTCAACGATTCCTCGTAAATTATATCCTTTTATATTACAATTATCAAACAAAATGCACTGTGAATTGTGACTGAATATATTATTATATGCATTACTTACGTACAATATTTAGAAATAGACCATGTAGTTCTAAAAAAATAAATCGCATGGCGTATCGTTTGAAAATATCTCTGCAGCTCCTGTTTGAATGTGACTCTCTATTTGAAATAAGCTATCAAGAGATTTCATAGCGAACGATGGCGTATATTAAACAATAATCGTTACGCTTGAACCTGCACTTGATTCGAATCGAATGTTATACCACATATACGTGGACAAAAACATGGGCACACCAAAACCAAAAAAAAAAAAACAAACAAAACCTCGGTTGCTTTATCAAAGTAAACCCGTAGAAGCGCTACTGGTATAGCATTAACGAACCATTGTGGTGACACATCTCGTGGTGTCTAGTGTAAAATTTTTGGTGCAAAAGAAGTGAAAGAACAAAAAAACAGATAACTTATATCACTTGTACGTATGCGTTATGATTCCGAATGAGTCATAAAATTTAAATGTTGCACACATAAAAATGAGCAAATGGCAGCATTGGGTAGGGTGATCGATAAACTGATACAGGCAGCTAAACCAATTTGGTTGCAACCGGCTATCCGATATGCTTCCCCTGCTGAACCACTGAATCCCATGAAATTTATTTCATACATTGCCTTTCGCTATACATAACCGACACAGGAGCGATATTGTTTAAAATATTTTTTTTATTTTTTTCTGTTCTGTTTGCTATTGAACAGCCGGAAGCGGTATTCACAGGAATCCGATCACCTAGACTCCCCCAGGAATTGTTTGTAGAGCCTAACATTATCATCACTCTACGTACCGGGGACGGATTCCGAATGAGTATACTGTAGGGTTGGATTTGGGGAGTGCAATAAAATCTGCATCCGAGTTTGCTAGCCGTAAATATAGATAACGCATAATACATGGTTATTATCCTTTTAATTTCACCAGACTGTAGACGTGTGACGGAGCCGCTCTGATTTCTGATTTGGACATGCTTTGTTTGTTTTGGCTTGTATATGTTTCCACGTATGCTGCTGTGATGTTGCGCAAACAAGACTACAGTCCTTTTGGGAATCTATCTATTCCTTTTTATAGAAACTTAATTCATATTCATTTTCTGTTTTTACAGATGTAATTGAAAGTCCACCAGAACAAAGAACTTTAAAGAACATTGCATTATTCGAGGAATATGTTGCAGATATAGAATTTAAGCATTGGCAGTGTTTAACGATTTTAAAAGTTGTAAATAAGTTATTGCTATTAAAATAATATTTTCAAAGAATAATTTTCTGAATATTCATACTTATATTCCAGAATTGGATACATGGTACTAAATTACCTATAGCAAATGGGTTGAACATGTCAAATATATCCTTAATGAGGCATTTTGTTTGCAAAAATAAGATTGAAATAACCTTAGATAGCAAGCGTGGTATTTAACTTTCAAAGTAGAAATTAGAGTGACATGTGTTTGACTGTTTTCAGTATATGTAACATTTTTTATAGTTTAAAATATTCTGAATCGTCGGAAATGCTTCTGACAATTAAACTTAAGCTAGGAGCTCAACCAGGACCCGGTCGGTGTCTGCTCGACTTGACCATGAATTAACGTCATGCTGACGCTATCTTCCTCATAGAGCCGGCGCGTGTTCTTCGTAACGGCATCCATTCGTGGATATGCCAACGTTATCGGTCTCCAGGAGATGTCCGAACGGTCGGTCCGGTATGCCATTTTAATCCACGGGTGGGTGGCTTTGATCTATGCTGATAATCTACCACTTTTAATGGAACGTACATTAATATGTTTGTATAACTTTTCATTAAATCTGTTCGTAAATCCCTGGCCTCTAGGGAGGATTGTCCGCTACGCTGGCTAACAGGCGTGCCAGCAGCATGGTGGACGAACGAGCTTAAATCCTACCGTTTCCAACACCCCAGAACGAGGGAATGCATCGGTGACCAGATCAGCTCTTTTGGAAGGGAGTGACATAAATGGCCGAAAGGATCACCAGGATACGAGACTAACTCAAACCCTTGCATGCTTTCGGCAGGCTTTGTTTGAGAACCCACTCCAACACTCAACGAAATCGTTGCCCTTGTTAGACAATGCTCGCCAAACGGAATCGGCTGCTAGTAGCTCTCTAGGCTGTTGGAGAGAAAATAATACACTGATAATGAGACATTTTAATGACCCGTGGATAGAAACGTGCTTCTGAAATGCTAGTAGAATTATGCGATTCGAACAAGGACCGAATGTCGCATAAACAATGGCTACAGAGAAGGATTATGGGGATCTAACCCAAGTTCGTATTCCTCTCGATGAAAGGCGTTTGGTGCATTTCTGTTGTCTAACCTCATTGCAGTATAACCCGTTGACGGTACAAATTTATCGGAACACAAAACAGCTACAACTTCAAAGTTTTCACGATTTTTTTTTTAAACGATTGATTGGCTTGGTTGATTGTCTTTATTTCCGTTAACATCAAAGCCGACGGTAATTGTATGGCAGCATGAAATGCTAAAATTTCGCTGCCAGTAAAAATTAATGTCATATAACCTTATTAGCTGAGTTGGTATTGCAATGAGCCGCAATAACGATCCACCGATTCAAGCTTCTAAAATCATTACTAAGCAATGTGCAAAATTGAGCATTGAAAACCATTGATATTATTGATAATTCGAGCGAACTTAGATTAAAATCGGCTAAATTTGATTGAGATAAATTTATGTATGCTAACCGCATGCCAACAGGAAACGAAATTATGATAAAAGCATATCGCAATTAAGACTGTGGTTCATAGGATCATTTCTATAGGCAAGTTTTCTCACCTATTTTCTCATATCGCAATTTTATAATTCAACCAAATGGGGCAAGACTACGTGTAATGTCTAGTAAAAGCTTTTTTGACGGTGACAAGAGACTCAAAACGCGCAAAATAAGGCGTATGATCGGGATTTTCACACCTTCATACATTTAATTCAAAGTTTTAAAAACGTAAAATAATATTGTAGTGTGTTTTAGTGTTTTTTTGAGTTATCAAAAAATTTCAATGTAAACATTTGTACGTGTGATCAAATATACATGCAAAAGATTCTTCCATCAGCATTATACAACTGAAATTGTTCTATGTCTATTCTACCCCGATAGGATTATCTTGCTTCAAAACCTTACTTCAAGGAATATTTGTATCATCGTTCAACTTGTATTTAGTATCACAAGATATCATCGCCATTCACGGATATCAAGGATTATTTCTCATTACGAAAAACATTCTTGGCTAAAAGTAACATGGTCTAGGTACGTATCAAACGAAATATTGGTGTTTCATTTCTATTCATAATCAATCAATCATAATTCAATAACAAAGTATACTTCAAATACTTCACACAATTATACTTAAAACATCATTGCTGCGTTTCATTACTCATTTTTCATACAAAAGTCAATTGTAAATCTTTCTAAAAATTTCATCAAAAGATAGAGCATAAGCTTTTCAAACAAAAATTCTATCCATACAAAAATAGGATTAGGATAGGAACTTCGTGTGTATTTTGAAAATATTCTTATACATAGACCAAGCCGGATAACAGTGTATTTTTTACTTTTGATACCAACTGGAGATAGTGAAACCAAAGGCATGAAGAAAAATGCTTGTGACTGTGCAAGAACGATAAGCTTGTTCTCAATCAGAGAAAAAATGGATATCCTATCATCTCATTTTTATTCTCATCAGGTGCCTACTTCCACAGTTTCATTGTCATTTGCCCAAAACTTCGCTTGGTCCAAGCTGGTCGACAATGGTGCAGAAGAAGCGCAGAAGAAAAAGAATTTTTGACGTCGATCTTCGGTCGTTCCGTAGTGGGAATGAATTATTTACAAAGTTAACATAAATTATTGCTGTTTGATTAATATTTATTAGGCGATTTAAGCCATAATTTCAAGGCTTGTTGTGTCGCTATCAAGTCAATTCTTACATTCATCGTTACTCACATTCATCGCAATCTTTATTGCAAAGCTTTGGCTCCTTCTCAGTTAGGTAAAATACTTATAACAAGCTCATGAACCCAACTGCGTTTAGTTATGTTATTTGCATTTCACTGATTGAATCAATTTTCCAATAAAATCCTTATTGATACGGTTTAAAAATATAAACTAAAATACCACATACATGAAAAACAAATCACCATATAATTCAATGAAAATAGTGAATGTCTCATACTTTATTTTAATATTTTTAAGTTCATTGTAATATAACATTCAAACTTTCGCAACGAATCTAATAGCCAATGGTTATACATAAAACCTATCTTTGGTGTTTTCAAATAATGCACAGGGTTTTGTTGAACACAGCCATTACTAAAAAACAAAATGTACTTTCTTGACAAAAACTTTTTTGAATTACTAGTAGCAGTAAGAATAGAAGCATTTCATGTACCATACAACCTACCAACAAATTGCAAAATCTCAAATGTTCGATTGTGAATTGATTCAGAAACAAACTTCAGAGTTCTTATTTTGAATGTCAATTTAATTTGGTGCAAATTAAAAAGATCTAAATTGTCTCTATTGTTAATCATTATTGTTTCAGTATAGCCAGGTAAACAGGGTAGCTAGGTGATAGTTTTATTTTAACAGTGTTAATATAAATTTTACATTATTTTAATTGTTTAATTTAATTGTTTCAATCAATTTTTTTCCAGTATTTTCCTATCGCATACCATTTTCCAGCCATTCAATTTATCTTAAGAATATGTTGAATATGAATATATAAGTTTGGAAAATGTCACCATTAGCTTATGGAACAAATTTTCTTCAACAGTATTGACAAGTTCAGGCTCAGCCTATACCGAAATGATTCCATACAGTAGTTTATTACCGCAACACGCTTTATGTTTTTTTTTATCAATTAATCGACAACCATAAAGCTTTTATATGATTCAAACCTATTTTAATGATATGATTTGATTTCTGAATTAAGTACCTGTCGATTGCATACATATATTCCATGTCCGCTTCACGTTTGGTATGAGTTATAAATCATTGGCTGATCAGTAAGAATAATGTCACAGTGGGTATAACCTTGAAAATCTAGCTATGTGCTACGTCATTTAACACAGTCAACAACCGCCCAAATCACTGTTCACATTTTTGTTATTAACGTTCAAGGGTATTCACCATAGGCCCAGAATCGTTGCCGTCTTGAGACGGCAGGACAAAATAAAAGGGTTCTTGGTACTAGTACCTGTTCCAGGGACTTCTAACCAGTTTCAAGCCGACATTTTTTTTCCTTTTTAGAGATGCCTTCTTTGAAGAAGTTCATTCCTGCCGACACCACGTAACCAACAGTGTCCTTGGAGTCATAAAGATACTTTTTTATGTTTTATTTTGAGTAGTTTTTCCAGCAAAAAGCAAAATGTGATCCCAAAATATTTCAAAACCTCTACCAAATTCTAACGTTGTATGCAGAAAAAAAAGATTTATAACCAACCTATCAGCATCTCATACCATTTCAAGGCCCAAAACATACATGTCATCCTGATGGGGTTTTCACACAGCATATTACAAGCGTGTGAGGATAACCCACCCGTTGACTAGATTGCCGAAGCATGTGCAAACTGCAATATAACATTCTTGTTTAGGGTTATAGGAATCAGGCTTAGCTGCTGTGAGTTGGCTTTGTTATTTAAAATTTTTGCTAGCTTGAAATCGTGAAAATGTTGTATGTCTTTTCCAGGTATTTTGACAAGCGTTTTTTATGACTTTCAAGGACGCTCTGCCATACGCTTGTCTACACGTCAGTTCATCCCATCCCTGTGGAGAAGGAATACAATTAATGCACCGAATGGCAAACTATTTTTTTTGAACGAAGCATTGTTCAATGCCACATGTTAAACAGAATTGTTATTTCTTACAATTTCTCATATGCAATCATTCTGTTCGGTTTTGAAACGCAGTTCAAATATTCAATTCTCTTCAGCAGCAGTTGACTAGAGATCGTCATAGTAGAAGCACGATCAACAAACTATTTGGCCGTTAATAGTTTATTATTTTCATAGAAGTTGATTTTCATAGAAGTATATGTAACGTTCTTCACTAGTGCTCTTCAGGATTGTCGACGAGTGAAAGAAACTTTTTGTTGTTCGATTAGTGAGCAGTTTGGTGAAGTTACAGTGTTGTTGTTGAATCATTTTTTTATTATTATTTTACCGTTCTGCACCATTCAACGCTTCCCCAAGGTTAATCGATATCGGACAAAGTGGTGACTGCGTTGGATGATACAGCATAAATATCGCTGATCGATTTTCTCGCTTGTTTTCTGATCATACCTTTTGATATTTTTCGATCGACATCTATCGATAAGAGCGTAGACCATCAGTGCATTACGTCGGTAGGTTTAAGGTTGAAGAGCTTGTTGATCACCAATGGTCATAATTTGCACAATTATTTACAATTTTCTTTTAGTTTTAAATAAAAATCGATTACGGCCGATCCATTTAGCGCCACCTGAACACCTTAAATTGTTCGTCTGTGTATCCATTATGAGCTGTTATCAAGCGCAGGTAAGTACACTAAGCTTGTGGATCGTCAACTCGCCATGCTGTGTTGTGAAGTATCAATTACATTTAACCTGTGACGTACCATTTGGATGTGTTGCTTTTAGCATGTTTTCCTTTCGCTACATTCTTAAAGCATTATCTACTTAACTATCTCATCTTACAATCTAAGCGATCAAATTTTCTATATAAGCGTGGTCACTTTTGATTACAGCTACTTATTAAGGTCTCCAGCCATTTGATTTTTATGAAGAAGTACAATGTTTTCGATCATTTCGATGGGTTCAGTAACCTCGTTGACTTTTGCCTCGTCAGTCGAAATCGGTCGAGGTGGTTTTGAGCCTAGCGACACAGTTTCTGATACATTATATTTGGAGGTCGTTAAACTACATCAATCACTGTTGCTGTTGCTACGAGTTGAATGAAAGCACAAAATACTCTACCGATAGTTCCGAAGGGAGCGGAAGAGAAAATTACAGTATTTACGTATCTACCATCAAATGCCGCTTAAACTATTTCTACGACCTGCACACTCTGTATTCAACTTTATCATAATCACACTACAGTGAGAAATCATGATAATTTCACCAGTTTCCTGATTATAGTCTTATGATTCTATTGTTCCACTAATAACATGATGTCGATAAAATACATAGTTGACGAAGAGTTATAAATACACTTTCGACGGTGCAAAACAGAAATTTTGTACCTTTGTTTCGATGGCATACTTTTATTTTTATATTAAATAGCTTCCGTTTAGTACAGTTTCTAAAATCCCTACGTTGCTATTGTTTTGGTTGTAATTTTAGAGTAAATATGAACAAAGCTGTTTCTTAAAACCATATACCACCTGAAACTAGTTGTGCCGATAAATGGAAAAAAAAATTGTTTTGATTATTCTTTTTTCTTATATCAAAAACAAGGCATACGTAGTTGGGTTTGAGACACTTGAAATTTACTGGTACGATTGGTTAAGAGTTTTACCTCATTTCTCAATTCTTTGTTGAATTTTTAAACAAGCCATGTTATTCGTTTACCGGTTGGGTGAGAAACTCACACTACCGAAAACAAAAAACCCCTACACACTCCAACTATACATCTCGTCGGCATTTAGAGGAAATATGGCGACTCAAGCAACAAGCAGACCGTACGTACTTACTTACACTACCAACGCGGTCGAAGAGAGAGATGAACATATACAATCGAACGATTCTTTCGACCGAAGTACCATTCATCTCTTCTTTCTCAGCTCAGCGATAGCCCTACCCAATACCACACTCCACCCAAGCGAACTCTATCACAAAACCGTATTCATGCGCATTTCGCTTGGTTTTGATGTTAATTTTAAGGTCAATAAAAGTCAATATAATTGATAATAATATACAATTTTGAGATTTTTTATTGCATGGTGTTTGTTACATTTCCACTAAGATTCACTTTTTCTCTTGTTGTACGCTGCCCTCCGCTATGTGATGGTTATGTTTAGCTTGCAGCCTCTAGCCGCTGCTGCTGACGTCCAAGTGTTTACCGTAATAAAATTATTCCTTTTTTAAGTGTTCTCTCCATTTCTTGGTGACCTTTTTTGTTATTATATACAGACAAAAGGCATGAGAAAAAAAACCGTGAATTTTATGATTGGTTGTTTTTTAGCTCATTATTTTTATTACTTTGACTCGGTTGAATTTTGATTTTATACTAACCTTTGATATGAGCCGACATAAACGGAGATAGTTATTGAATTTATTTCAACACCTGACGAATCGCTTCGAGCGTCGAGAATTATGTCTTAAATCGCTGCCTTGATGTGCGGGTACTTTGCTTCTAAAGTAGTTAGCATTTTAAGGCAATAAAGTGAAGGCGTTGATGTGTAATAAATATAAACCCATTAACTAATGAATTCTAGCATAAACCCCTGTTATTTCTATCGTTCTACGCACTCATTTACTAACGAAGATTTAATCTCATTCAGTTCTAATGCTTTGTTCAAATTAATTAACATAGGACGTTCTGCAACTAACAGCTAACGAATTCAAAGACTACCACCATTGTGCGTAGCGCACTCACTCCGAACTTAAATGAGTATTATCAAAAGAAGGTAGAGAAAATTTATTACTTCTTATCCAATAATGCAGCACCACACCACGCCTGCGCGAAACTGGTTGTCCTTTATGTATACTGCAAGGGCAAACAATTTTACAAATTTCACAAACAAACAAATTACACAAATTTGGGAAAACTATTTTTTTAAATAATTTGTTTTCAGTTCTAGAATAACCATGTCCAGCTATTTTAAACTTTGTCAATGGTTGCGTATGTTTGCATTAAACATCATATCTCTTTTGAAAACCCAAGAGCGATGTTTCAAAATCATGTAAAAGAGAGCAAAAAAAGACAATATTTCAATATCATCAATATGTGTAGGTTGTGCTGGTATAATAAATTGACTAGACCTAATGGTGGGATACGTATGCACTGGATTGCAAAAACTTCAACTGACATTTCAATTATAAATGTACTCATAGTTCCATAGTTACATTTGTCAAACCATTAAGCAATGTGAATTAATCATCACACAATCTCGTTTGGTATGAGTTGTCTGCTTCCTACTAAAACCGTCTTACTTGTTTCCATTTGTGTGTTGGCAATTGTTTTTTTTTGCTGTTGTTAAAATTTTAAAAGACAATAACGTCGTTGCTGGAATTCACCACTTGAAGTGAGGAAAACAAACAAATTTCTCATATTCCATAACTGCAAGCGACAGCATCAGGATATGGATAACCGACTTTCGGCACAACGTCGAAAAAGCCCATTTCCGTTAGGCACACCAGTAAATCAGACAGTTGGTTCTGCCCTACGAGCAAAATTTACTCTGCCCATCTTACTGTTTGTGCTACTGCACATTAAGCGCCTTCCACTAAGCTTCTTCACGGAAGCGTGTGTATCCGAATAGGATAGGAACAGTTCTTTCCTGTTTTCGACGTAATCGTTTTATAACCCAGAGCGTTTTGTATACCGATCGTTCCCATAAACTTGGGGACGAGCATTTTGCTTTGCTGTTTGTTTCTTTTTGCTCACAATTCACTCCACATAACTTACGTTCTGATTGGTTTCTTCGCCAGTTATTGGATTCGCTATGCAAATACAATCCATTCGATGTGTCGCAAAGATTTGCTCCACTCCTACAATAAGCGCGTTGGTTGTATTTTAAGTAACCCTATCCAAGCTGCATGTTTGATAGTTTGTTTTTTTACGTCACACATTTCATACTCTGCAAGCAGCTGGGATTCATACGAACACGCCGTTGTAAAATTGTACTCGTAAATAATGTTTATATTCAATTACTTTTTCACTTCATTACGGACTAATTCATTCAATGCTAGCTCTAGTTATTATGAATTTATCATACGTAAATCTATCTAAATTTATAAATTCCTTGCCTGATGCGAATAAAATGTTTACTTTTTGTGTGAAAAGCAAGTTTAACAATCGTTAAAGTATGTTTATACATGAAGAAAGAAGTAGCGTGCTGTTGCTCGTCCACGTCTTAAACTTACCGTTTCATCTTTAGTTAGGGTACTAATTTATTTTTGTTTATGCTTTTAACTAGCTTTAAAGAACACTTTTCATCCATAACATGTCATCTGATACCAAGTTTCATGCCTGGATCCACGCTGAATGGCACTGTCAAATTACAAATTGTTTCATAAAGCAGCTTCTGCATTCTCAAAACTAGAACGATAGCTCGCTTTGAATGTATCCTGCGTCTTCCGTCGTTTACAATGTCCCTCGAATGCAATGTCCACGATGGCGTACTTGAATAATTATAGCTCCCCAGGAAACAAACGCCCCAAATCTGTTAAACGGTGCCACTGTGTAAAAGAGGGGAAAGGTTGCTTGTGGAGAGCGCTGTTTTTTGGTGTATGATTTATGGTGCCATGCCGGTCAAAATTTACTTGCGCAATGGAAACCTTTCATAACTGAACCACTGGGACAGCACCGCTGAAACCAATTACACAGATTTAAGGCACTCATAAACCGGACACCTGTGCACGTTCCATGAAGGTTTCTTTATGGTTTGGTACATTGTATACACCAACTTTTTGCTCCGTAGAAGTGTCGGTTTCCGTCTTTCGCTCTCTGCGACACTTTAACTCAATTTCTTCACCCACATGTACTGATCTGCATTGCAATAATATTCATTTTGTTAATGATAATCAATTGAACACATTATTCACCACATTATCAACGCTAAGCAGGCCTTGACTGTAACACGTGATTGAGAACAAAGACCGAAAAATAACTACTGGCATGAAATATGCACATTATATTTACAAATTTCATACGCATTTATGCTTCTAATTAGGAATTTGTCTGGAATTGTTTATCACAGAATACCTCACAAATTTTTTGTCAGTAATTCTGGCAGTAAGTTTCAGATAACACAACAAAAGGGATAGTAAGGGTATACACCTCTCAGTTTGATGGACTAAATACATAGACATAGATAGTGTATCTACTCAGCATATCGAAACTTCATTTAAATAGATAAAAATACATATATCAGGATATACCGCTTACAATTTGTAAGCCAAATGGTATTGATATGGTTGAGTTTCATATTATTGAGTATGTACAAATCCCGAATAGAATTCCGTCGATGACTTTTCTTTCCTGTAAACATCCGTCGGAATTTCAGGTTTGACTAGGTTTGTTTTTTTTTTTAAATTTTCTATTATAATGATAGCAATATAATTGTTTCCTAATCATTTACAGAATGAAAATATTTTGATCTTCATTGATTGAAATCATTATTATTGCAAAATCTGCTTAGGCATGAATCTGAAAATTGTCCGATTAAAGAAATTACTGAACAAATCATGGAATGTAAGAACTTTACTTTAGCTTTGCCGTTGTTGAAATGAGTTATTTGTTACCATGTGTAATAACATCATGTCTAACACATTATGGTAAATATATTTCAATTTAAACGATCTAAGTATGGGTACGTTGAATAAAAAATCATGTATCATTGCAAACCATATAAACGAAATAAAGCAATGCATATAAACGTGTTATGTAAAGCATGCAAGCATCGCGAAAGAGTTGCAAATAAAGGCATTTTAATAAAACACAGTTGCCGCTGTTCAAACTACGGCTGTAAATAAAACTTATAATAAAATTGAAGCATTAACCATACCCCTGGGGGGTAAATTGAAACGGGATACAGCTCTCAAATCAGTGGCACAACCAGCAGGTTTTGTTTCTAAATAACCAAATATCAATAAAACCAATCGTTTGTATTACCTGAATGATTTCTTCGGAATCAAAGATTTCGGTGGTTGGGACAGCGTCGGCAGGCGTAGGTTTCATATATTCAAGCTATCAACCTTGTCACTTCGCCGTTTCATATGTATTTATATATATTATTACTGAATAGCTGAAGAGGTTCTGGATACTAGGACAAATAAATCATGAGAATGTATCTGGTTTCTTTGGTATATTTTAAATTCCACTCACCTTTTTAATCTGGCCGCAGTCAGAAAGTTTGGAGCAGCTTGAAGCGAGGAAAACAATATTTAAATCTAATACCTTTCCTCTTTCCGTTCCACGCTACTTTGCCACCCTGCATAGCGGCACCATTTTTTCCATTCTCCTTTAAGTCGATAGTGCCGTGTGCGAGGTTTTAAAAAAATGTCTTTTGACCATGGAACTGACACAACCGA
Source organism: Anopheles nili (assembly GCF_943737925.1). Taxonomy (NCBI): domain Eukaryota; kingdom Metazoa; phylum Arthropoda; class Insecta; order Diptera; family Culicidae; genus Anopheles; species Anopheles nili. The sequence continues at coordinate 47,998,058 of NC_071291.1, read as the reverse complement.
TGGCTTCACAAACTCGCAGCGTTTCCAGCCGGCCACGCAGTGTGTTTCCTCCAGAAGGTCATAAACAAAGCTACAATCCATTACTAGACAACGCTTTGCCTATCGCACTGATCATAACTTAGCACAAGGCTCATAAATCTTGAGCCCAACGTTCAGGACGCTGTTGAGACGGAACAGTCTATCTGCTGGCTTTGGACCAGCCCAATTGACATTAGCGTTTGGGACCAGTTGAACGGTAACAAAAAGCAGGAATATAATTCTGTTTTGTTCGAAATATCACAAAATATGTGAATTCGTTGTGTTGCCCTATGCTATATCCTATAAGTAACCAACTGGCGGTAAACTGGGCCTACAGAATCAGAATAAATATATGCCATCGAAGGTGAGGAAAATTTAAAATTATAATTTTTCCAATACCGCTCATTCACGCTTCTTCAATTTGGTTCCAAATTCTATTTCTAAGGCGGATTTTGTAGCAGTATTTCATTTGGTTTAGCTTAGTGCACTTTAATATATCTCTAAACCCATTTTATGTTGTTTGAATAACACACAGAGCAACAGTGACTGATATAATGCACTATATTAGTAATGTTAATCAAATTGGGCTCGATACTAGGTGTGATTGACAAACCTGCTAAACCAGAACAAATACCTATGATCAAAACCGGAGAATGAACTATAATAGATATTCAATAATATTTGCAACATCCGGCTTTGAGTCGTTTTAAAAATTAAATTTCTTTTGGATAATTTGCCCATAGCAATGAGTTATTATGAAGAAAGACCTTCTAAGTGAAAATAAACATAAAGTTGTTAGAAGGAAAGATCACTGCCGAACTCCTGCCACCCTCTGAATTTGTTGATTCTTGAGTTTGATGAAGTTTGAACGTATTTAAGATTAAAACATCTTGATTCTCATGATGGCAAAGCAAGAAGTATTGTTGCCATTTACAATTCTTACATCACATCATATCATGTATATTGCAATCACCAAATAATACCACATAAGCAATGCGATGCAAAAGACAAACATAATCTATGTATGAGAATATGTTTAAAAGCACCTTGCATTTGTATAGCTGCATATTGCAAAACATGATTTGTAATAAATGTGTTATTATATGTTTTAATACATTTTATATATGCTACATTCCCTTTAGCAACGATTTGTACTGCACTATGTCGACGATTCAATGAAGTTCAATGCATCTGTTGGCAATGTTCGACTCAGGCACTGCAATGGTTTGCCATGTTTTAAGAAAACGGAAAACGGAAAATGGATCAGTACGCGAAAAGTTACGTTCCGATGAAAATGAAGTAGCTACGTTAATAATATTCATCATTCAGATTCGCGATGAACATTTTAATGACACCGATGTCGACATCATCATTAAAAGTGAACGAAAAACTGTACGCCTGATAAAGATTTCTGTCTCACCTTTGCAATTTCAAAGTGCCGTCGCTTTCCGGTAGTACAGCGGCTCCGTTTTTTTACATTTTCTTGGCATAAATATCGCTCACATCTCTCGGAATTCCGGGTTTGCTCGCTCGCATCGGTTTCGTATCCGAATGTGAGAAAATCCCTTCAGAAACCGTCAGTGCAACCTTTTGTTTCCCCTTGCGGAGTGACGAACTGTTTTGTGCACTCATACTAGCTCACGTGTTGGCGCACTCGCCTGCGTGGTCTTCCATTTCAGTTCGCACACTGGTGCTATCTCTCTCTACTCGAGGCATCCGAAACCGTGGGACATGTGAGTGAGTTCGTTTGAATGACCCGCCCATTTTCTGTTCGCTTAATAGGCAGCCATGATTGTAAACACTGTAATTTATTCGCTCTTCTCGAGCACGATGCTGGCATATCCGATGTGTTTGAAAAAACGAGATGCAGGCTACCTTTCTCTTTTTTCTGCTCTCTCTTCACTTCTCGAGTAAGCCGAACCATGCGAAAAGCTGCGAGTATGCGCGAGTATAACCGTCTATTTATAGCCAATCTTGTTATAAAAATTATTTAAACTCCCAGATACCAGATGCTTCGTTTGTTAAAAAGAGTCAGCACGACGCAATGCCCATCCGAAGCGCTGATCGAGCGTACCGACACTTCGCACAATAGCGCTTCGCCCACTGCTGGTGGCTCGATGTTCTGATCGGGAGCTCGGCCTCTCCGCTGGAGGTAGATCTGGGAGATAGAACGAGAGAAAAGACCGGCTGCAAAAATGGCTTTTATAGCTCCATTTATGTAAGCACAAATGGGACAGTTATAGCGATTGTTATTATTTTTATTACGTTTGCGCTAGTGTTAGTGTAGCAAAAGGGGAGGCTCGTGCCTCGTGCCTTTGTTACGCTGATACGATGCCGACGCCGGATTTTACGACAGTTTTATGCGAGATAGAATGGGACATAAAATCACGGGAAGTTTTCATTTGATAGTGGTATCGTCAAGCTTATTCTACCTTTCTCAACTGGATGGCGTTTGGGTTGTCCTTAGCACGAGTGCGATAGAAAGCGTCCCAAGCCCAGTAAACCACGCGAGTGAGCAAGAGCGTTTCTGTTCAGTCGTACCTTGCACTCTTGACGCTTATGCGCATTTTGGCCTTACCTTCGTCGAGCTCTCTGTGTCTCGCCACGTAGCTCTGCCTCCTCCGCACCGAAGAAGAGTGTCTGTTTTATTGAGTGTGAAAGAGTCGAGAATTGCCCATTTGCGCGATAAAAATGATGATCACACACTGCCATAGACAGCCTTTCCTTCCAGTTCTTCTCTCTGTCGCGTTCCTCGTCAGGGCTTCCGTTCTGGATGGACCGACTTGCCGTGAATCCATTCTCCACCCGCACCCGCACCGTTGTTTCGTAGGTTAAAGCGAATCGAACAAAGGATGAAAGACCCGACCGACGGCAGTGCAGATACACTTCGTTTTCCTACAGCATTTCTCTTTCCGCTGTTTTTTATGGAACTGTTTGAGGGCTACTTCTCGACCACTTTTGACGCTATAAATGAATTCGAATGAAAATGAGCAATTTGAGATAAGTTTTATTTCGAGTGTTTGAAATAATTATGATTTTGTTTTTGCTTACACCTTCTTTCGGTTACATCAACAAAGAAAATTAGCTATTGTTTGAATTGCTATTGGATATGATTAACAATGAACCACAGCTACGACTCATTTGTACTTGGGAAGGGGAAACGCAAAAAACATGCCTATTAAAACTATGAAACATTTATTTCGCTAGTCGAAGCTGAAAAATTGTGATGAGTATGTGTGTTGAGATTCAATAGTGATTACTGATTTAATACAAACATACTGTAAGAATAACGCATATACAGCTTTGAGAGACAAGTATACCTTGTGAAGCTATACCAAAGAAGCTTACATACTATTTATAACAGCAAAATTATTACAATAATGTTAAATTTTTCCATTAGCAGTTTTCTTATTCCTTCAGCCTGTCAGATGAATGAATAACATTTGTTGTATTACAAACAAACTACATAAATTCCAGTTTATCCTCAAATATTTCATCGAAACATATTTTATCAAAATACCACATGTAATAGTTTTTAAGAGCATCATATATGTCTTCCATTGTATTATTATAGTATATCAATTTTTTACCAGCAATTAGAAAGGACCGTTTCTTCTTTAAAAATCCATGTTGGTTAAATACATGTTTAGAATAGTTGCTAAATATGCTAAATGTGCAACGTTGACACTTTAACCGTGTTTCATTTGCATCGGTGTCACGTAGATTTGATTGTGAAATTGAACGAAAATGTACCAACTAAAACAACGAAGTGGACTAAAGTGTCGCACACTACTACAGTGTCTAATGTATTGCAGCGTCTGTGACCGTGTTTGTTCGAGCATTGCTTTGGTAATGTTGTTGCTAGGTATATTCCTTCTTCAATGTTACATGGTATGTTCGTAGTCGGTTTGCAAAGACTGAAATGAAATGGAATATTCGCTTGCGTGCCAAACGTCTCTCTGGTATCTGGTACATTGCAAGCATGCCTCGTCCAGCTTGACCAGTATGATTTATGGGAAATGATATCATGTGTTATTTAAACTCTTCGCTGTTCTCGACGATACTTTGCCGTTTCATGTGTAGTCAAAACATAGCACGAATTCTGGGGCAATTCAATCTTGCGTGCTTTAAAGATGCATGTTTAGTAAAATTGGATCAAATCCACACATGTTGTGGTTGCATTCAAATATTATATTTGTTAAAGCACACTATTTGGGGTATTTTTGAATTGCGTATTTTCAATTGTGACACTGTCAAGCAAGTTTTCAATTATGATATAGTCATGTAAAATTGTTTTTTTTTGTAGTATTCGAAATCCACCCTTGAAGTGTTTAATTGTGTTCTTAAATGCTTTCATTCAAGTACATAAGACGATGGAATTGATATCGAAGAATAGAATTGAGAACCTGCAATTGAAAGATTGAACAAGATTGAGTTCAAGTGGCAAAAGTGATTCCACAACGACTACCACCTTGGTTCATGTATAAAAGCCAGTGACTCTGAGAATGCGGTCACCGGGCCGACTTTTATCGTTAACCCAATAGGCCATTCCACAGTTTATAAGCAACGGAGAGCTTCTCTCGATAATAAAAAAAAACTCCACACACACTTGTCCACGGTGACGACGTATACCAACGAACGAGTGAAACAATTATCATGACCATAGACATAAATATAAATATAACATTAACAGTAACGTCTTTTTACTAGCCTTGGTATTCATAACCTCCCAATAGTGACCTTGACAACGACCTTATCACAAAACATTTTTCAAAATGACGTTTTAAATGTTCATTGAACTGATCCCTTAAGTAGAGCTGATAACATACATGTTTTTGTTGAAACAAAGATTTAATATTTTTATGCACGACATGTTTAACTAACGTAAACCAGCTGAGGTATCTAAAATAATTCAATATTCTCTGTAAACTTGTATATTATACTATCCATAATAGTGAGAAATAAAAAATAAAAAAAAAATGTTTTAAAAATGTGTAAAATGTTTTTGCTCGGTTTTCAATGTATGAAATGTATGAAATGAAACGATTTTATCACTTAATACTCGTTAATCATATCCATAAAGTTTAGTTACGTTTTTCACGAACAAACTCACCTTCGCATCCAAAGTAAGCTTGATTGCCATTGATGTCAAAAAGAACGTTTTTTTAGCCACTCTACTGATTCCATTATGTGGTCACCATTCAGAAGCAAACGTTTATATTCTATTGCGATGGAAACATTTAGGTTTGCATTGAATTTGTTTCTAGCATGACCTAGGATCCTAGGATTAGTGCTAATATTTATTTTTCAACCATGCTACAGCAAACTAATAACATTCTACAGTAGAAAAAAAATCATAAACTAAACTGTTGTTCAAACTTGTTCTTGATGATTGTGTAGTTTTTAATTTTTAGCTGGATACTCGAATGACATAATAGTTTTCGAATAACATGCGAAATGATTATGTCGTTAAAGCACAAATTATTTGTAACGAATAAATACATGAGACCATAAAAAATTGAAAATAGTTTTATTATTTTTATTTTTTCAACTTAAGTAAATGAAGCAGTTACAATAACTAATTTGTATGATATACATTTTACAACAATATGTTTTTAGCTTTTTACGTAGAGAGAACATATATGTGAAATTTTGAAGTAACCATATCAAATGCGTTCAAGATTTCTGGTACTTTGTATTTTTAGCACAATTTATAATAATACATTGATGGTCTTATCATATTCTTTTTTTATATTTCAATTCACAGTCAACCCTTCCAGCATTGTAATATTGAACATTGAACAGAGCTTTTGCTAATCGTTAGATTACGTTAGAATCGTTAGAACTCACCTCTAAGTTTGTTTAGTTTAATTTTTTTACTCGAGAAATATTAAACATATCAAAACTTGTTATATTAAAAGATTATAATGCTATAATATAATAATAAAATTTATTAAATTTAGTGACCATTAGCTGAAATGTTAAATTTTAAATATTTGACCACGATACATTTTAAAACCTTTAAAAGATTCTAAAATTACATTTTACTATGAGTTAGTAATACAATATTGTTAATTCACTTTTATCATTTTCATGTATAACATTCGACTAATACATAGTCAAATATGTGAATGAATGGAAGTAAATTAAAAAAAATTGGAATTTCTGTTTTGTTAGAGTAATAAATAGTCGCAGTTTAGGTTCCGTAAAAAAACCTAAGTAAAACAAAATAATTTTTAATTTCCTACTGATGGCAAGCTGCATCTAAGTTTTCGCAAAATAGCATTTTTATGGCCTACAGGATAGATAATATTTTAGAGAACAGTTGTTAAATGAGGATTACTAAAACGATATCATCGGTCGACATATTCCGGTAATAATTAACAAAAGTCAGATGGCCACAAATGTAGAAAATGGCGTACATTGTACTATGACGATGATGCTCTTAAAGAAAGACAGCACATGTATGTTGCCTATCTCGAATCGCATTACCGTTTAATGTCTCAATTTTATACCGTGGCCGATTTTCAACCAACACATAGCATTGATCACACACCTTGGAATGATGAGAAAGTGCAGGCAACGAGAATTAACACTGCATTCATACTCAGCAAACACTTCCTTAGGCACAACTGCACAAATCCTATAGATAACGGTCGGAAGAACGCGCTGTAAAGAAAACGATACCAACCCACCGCCATCATCATAATACATGGCATGGGACCACATGCGACCCTTCGACCCTTTTCTCGTTCGGATACGTTGCTTCATTTGTGAGGGGTTAATAAATCATTGCTCATCCAGGCAAGAGCGAGGGTCAGCCATGTTGCTTAAGGGAAGGCAACGCTCGACAAGTCTGCTCCGAAATCCTCCATTTCAACACGATGATGCAAGGAAGGAAAGAAGGGTACGTTCACCCGTTCAAAATTCAGAAGATAAAAGAGAATATCTCTAGAAAGCGATGCGGATAAAATCAACCGCTATCACCAGGAGGTGGAAAGAAACCATGCAAAGGTGCCGGGTCGCAGTTTCCTTCAAAGAATTTATAGGCTACGGGTGAAAGAAAGACATTTACTTGATTTATTCGGTACTCTTCGGTGCTATCTTGCACAATCTCTTTTTGTGTTTCTTTTCCTTAACGAAAACTTTGCGATCCTTGAAATTCTCTACTAGACGCTGCCGATCGAGATTCTTTTGTGCTACACTGTGGTATGTTGTGTAAGATCGCCTTAAACCAGTTTGACTTTCTTTCTGTTTTTTTTTTCTCGTCCGGTTTATAATTACGTTCTATATGCAGAGTTTCAACCAATGTGATCAATCGCAGAAATCTTCTATTGAAAAACCCTCGTAGTGAGAAAAGAAGCAGTACATATTTTCGGGTTTTTTGAAGAATAATAGGAAAGGTAACCGTGGAATAGTGGCAATGATGATGAATCACAAATTATATTGAATCTAAATATTTTAATATAATAATAAAAGTGTGGGTTGACATCGTAGTAACCAAAATTGTAATGATAAAAAGTTCTAATAAACGGCTTTAAATGAAAATTACGAGTTACAGAAGAGCGATTTATAGAAGGTAATTCATGTTCATTATTATTTTTCAAAAATGATGCGATCAAAAGGCTTATCATTTGTCTCATACTATCAGACTTATTTGGTTGCCACTGTCGAAAACATTATTTAGAGAAATGGATATGACTACCACGCTGTTCAACAAAACAAACATATAAAAGTGCCATAAACAGGAGTGTAATATAGTTGACATTTTATTTAAAGTTATTTTTGTTAACATCAACGTCTGTTGCATTTCAGTTGATTCTCAACATACTTCCTGTCTCTATAGTCCAGCTCCAGGCGTTTGCTTTACGCCATCTTTGCACGCTGCCATCATCATTTATAAAATCGTTGCGTGACATGGCGTGGTCCAACGTAGGTAATAAACAAGACTGTAAATTAGCATAAATTTGCTGTCAAGTAATCCTCTTCCTATTTGCAAATGCGCTTCATTTATTTCGCTTTGCATTCACGTCAGTAGATCTTGAGTTTAAGCTCGATTTTTCGCTCGCCTTGGCTTTTTGTTATTCAAATCAATTTAAATTATTTCGCTGTTTGGTATGTGTATTCTTTTATTCACAAGACTTCACTGTTTGTCATTTATTCGTTCTCCTTTTTTTCTATGCTATTCTTCTGGAGAACCCAAAGAATCACAGTATGTACATAGAGAATAGAGTTTATCTTAACAAGTAGTTTTCCAGCTCCTATCTTCTCAACCGCAGCTGCCTTTTTCCTTTCAAACTCTTACGGTTATTCCGGCGTCGGCAGCGGCTACCGACTTGTATATATTTTTACTCATTGTTTGTAACATTTTATGACGCTAAAAATTATCCGGTTCAGATTGGAAGGTTCATTTTATCGTACAGAATACTCACTCTTCGATGTTCTCGAAGCGCTTTGTCGGAACGTCATTGTTTACTTTACCGACTGAATGAAATCAAATTTATTTTCTCCATCTCAATCGAACTGAATGCGTGCCTAAAAAAATTGAAAGCGTGAACGAGGTAATGTAAATGGCTTAATTTAGATGGCATGCTATATATACCGTTTCAATAGAAAGACGATGCTATCAGATTGAGTGTAGCTGCTAAAGATAGAACAAAGAACGAATAATTTAAATATTCTATCGTTATTTACATAAAGTGTTTTGCTACAACGTCTTAATATCATCTAAATTGCATCGGATATTAGGAAGTATCAATAAAAGTTATGAGCTATTAAAAAAATAAGGATTTTCAGAGCACAGTCTGTTTCATACGTTTTGTGTAAGGTGTACGATGTTGGCAAATGTTTTATTTCAATACCAAACAAAATTACTTTTTCATGCACACGCTTTAAAATTCTAGATAATAGGGTTACGTAATTGTTATATCCATTGGAAATGTCCTATTATAGCATTAGTTACTTCATAGAACTGTAGATGTCTCTGTTTCACAGGGAGTGGGTAACAATTGCTTGAATTTTCCTTTCATAGCTTTATAATTTTATGTGTTTTATCATCAACCAGCACTTTTAAATATTTGTTCAGTTCTTGACAAATCAAATCATTCACCAAACGCCGAAGGAATTCTGCCAACTATCAAAACAAATTGGTGTTTCGTAGCGTATAGGAAAATAACAACAAGAGAAAAAGAGATGGAGCAATCAAAAATATTGACAAAAAGAGACAGAGCTATACAAACTCCATCTGAAATACGCATGACATCGATTGCTGAGACAGTGTTCTATCTCATTTTTGGTGGTAGGCTGGACACTGTATTGTCGGAATTGTCAATTCCAGTAAATAATTACTTGCTCAATTTCTATCAGTCAAGTAATGCCACGTATGGATTCTTTATCCTTAGTTTCTTCTCAACGCAAAGGTTACAAGTCACTACAATAGAGGTATGTAAGAAATTATGTAAGGAGCACAGCCTTTGCTATCATTTTTTTGTACAGGTTTGTGTCAACACTTTGTAATAGCACCAATTTTATAGCACCATTAAAAGCTATAAAATTAGTACGGGAAAAAAATGTCGTTTCAGTAGTACGATTATACTTCACTCTAATATATTGACAAATAATTTCGGATCGCCAAAACAATAATCAGAAACGTTACGAAATTTGCATTAATAATAGCCGCAAAAACTGTAACGAACATAAAATACAGTCGATGCGATGTTAGTAAATGTTACAAAGATAGATAGTTGGTGGTAACTGGTTAATTGATTTCAAATATGAATCTTTTAAATATTAAATCGCATGTTGATACATGAATCAAACAAAACACGTTGGATTGAATGAATGAAAAGAAGGATGGATGCAATAAGCGAACTAAGCTAGGAAATTCACGTTTCTCTGCAAGCCAATGGAAAACAATCAATAACACTCATTCAACCTAAACATACTGAGAGAATCCACCGGTCAGTCATGAGAATAAACCAAGTCAAGATGACTTCTCACATAAAATTAAGAGGTCATAAAAATTTAAGTTGCTATAAAACAGTCGTAAAAGCGAAATAAAAATCACAGCTAACTGTATCCAATTCGAGGGGTAGTTTCGTGGTATTTTTCCTATCTTTGTTCAATAATTGAGCAGTATAGTCATATTTGATGCGAAAGAGCGAAACAGCTATTCAACAAACTGAACGATGGCTATAAGTAGTACTGTAGTTTATAATCGTCCTTCAAAAGGAATTCTGAAACCATCAGTTACCGATGTTTGAACTTGAAATCATTGGCTCTATTTAATATCATTTATTTTCAATGTGTTAATTTATTGATCTTGACTGTAGGGAGCTTCATTAGTGTCTGCAAGCATGTCATGAGACCCAATCATTCTCTATTAGTACTCATAAGTCACGGAAGCCTTCCAAAACGACTCATAAATCAAAAAAACGAGCGATAATACTAATACAACTGGTTAAAATGACGGGATACGTAAGGTCACGGTGTGCTTCGAGAATATTGTTAGGGTAGCAATTAGGGAGGGAATCTTAAATTGGATCGTAAAATGGCGATAAAACAGCCACCAAACATCAGCTCTGGCAAACGCCGTACACTATTCAGCTGCTCTTACAGGTAGCCCAGTGGTATGTTTTGATGACTTTTGGCTGACGAGTTTTACGACTTTTTGACAGCTCTCGGCGCTTCTAGTGCGGCTATTTTACGGCTCGTTTACGTGTGGCAATAAACTTTGAACGGATAACTGTTACTGTGACCATCCGTGAATGATCTTCGACCAAGAGATGAGTACACACGTTTTTGATGGCATCAAACGAAATAAATGTCTTTACAGCTTAAACTGTCTGTAAACATTTGTAAAACTGATTTATGATCTTTCGAGGCCGATGGTGTAAGAAAGTATTGTGCGATGCGATTCTATAAATGCAGACTATTTATTGAAAACGCTGTACGTAAAGTTGCACTCAAGTGGGTTTCTTGCCATACAAACCCTTGAAGTGAATTGATTTGCAGGTCCACTGTGTGTTTGCGGCAGTATTTTTCCATTTTCCGCAGCAGATTGTCTGCTAATTATCAAGGATCTTTTGAAGTAGTTGAACAATGCTGCAGTTTATTGTGCTCGACACACAACGTGATATTAAACAACCAACATCGTTTGAAGAAAAAATACAACTTATGATGAACAAAGTTAAAATAAAGAATAACACTAGATTTCCGCTCAAAATTATTCGTTGTAATTAGTTTGACAGATACATTTTCCACACTCAACAATGGCAGTTTATTTAAAATTTATTACAATTTAACAAGGCAGCAGAATAAACATATTTTTGGAAAAAAATATTCTTCCCGTAAAATCAGTAAGCAATTGATATTCATGATTTAGATACAGTAAATTTTTCCGACAGCCAATAAATGGGCCATCAAATTACATGAATTACATTCAAAAAAGTGTAAAATTATCAATACAGCTCTCCGTGCAATCGTCTCACATAGCAAAAACAAGCTTCGCTTATCATGCTCGCATCTAACATACATTCAAGTTTCATCTACACATCGGGTGGTGAAGAAGTAGGTGAAGTAGTATTATAATTGTTATATTATTGTTATTATGGTGAACATTGCAATTATTACGAATCGTAAAATTATTATCGTTTGTTCGTTCCGTTTGTTCATTTGCCCGTCATAGCTGGGCTATTGGTGGTAGTTAACGTTGTTTGCCGTGAGGGTTGTCAGGGAAAATTTACATAAAATGCTCATACATAGAAAATGAGTTCCCGCACCAGTTTCACACGCACTTGCTCCAGTTGGACACTTTCTGGACAGCGCAGCGAATAAGCACCCTTTTCGTAAGGTTTCCCAACCATACTCGACGTTTGGCCCGTCGATGATTTTAAATGGTGGGTTCGTTGAATTGCTTGTGCAGTCCATCGCAAAAAGGACACTGCGTATCCTAGGACGACGAGTGAAGTTCATATTTGTTCGTAGATATACTGTTGAAACGGTAGTTAATTGCTTTATTATCACCATCACTGCCCAATGACATCATGCTGAGTACTTCATGCAGAATCTTAGGTAAAACATTTATGAGCCAGTTTTTTGTTTGATACAGTTGAATACATTGCACAATTAAAAAAAATGTATGATGTGTATATCACCAAAGGTTTTTCAATTGTAATAATACAAAACTGTTAGCAAGGTAAAGTATACATTTAACATTTAGTTACCAACTTGTAACAAAATCAGGGAATAATATCGTGCAGCTACCTATCTTACTGTTTCATAGATTATTTTTTCGACTTGTTATGCAGAATGCATGATTTATATTATAATCAAAATTTCTGTACCGCTAGTGCAGTAAAAAAACAATTCACAATTCAAAAAAAAATTTTATTAAACGTTGAAGCCTTCCATGAAAAGAAACATTGATTTAGGGTTTACAATTTTTTTATGGAAATTGCTAGTGCGATAAATTTTCTTACAATTCCCAACGAATGATTACGGCTTATTTTGACATCGCTTAGCTAATGTCATGGTAACTGAAAACGAAAGCTATAAATATTTCACGCCTTATCATGTTACGCAAGAAGCCAAAACAAAACTCCTTTTTAACCTCAAAAGCAATCCCCGAAATTTTGCAGCACCAAACATTGCCTGAAAACCATAGCTAGGCATCGTAAACGGATGCCGCTTGCTCAAAAAAGAAGCCCTCCAAAAGTTGGCTGAAGGTAATTCATAAATCATATTTCGATTTTTCACCTCATAATTTTTCGTGTGACTTTGTTTTCTTCGATTTCAGTTTCCTCGACGCTCTATCATGACTACCATGATGGTTCCCGTTGTGCTTTTCTCTGTTTTTAACTTCTCAATAAGAATAAAAGAGAGAAAAAGCTTACGGACTAACCTTTCATTGGTAAAACAGACCTGGACATTGCATGTTGCAATAAATCAAAATTATCAGTGTTTCGAACTCATGAACCAAGAACACAACCTCGCTCGGCAGATCCATCTCAGGGGGCTTGTTACGTAAGATCCAGAGAAAAGAGAAAGTTTTGAGTCCTTTCCTATTCTTCTAAACCGCCTTGGGACGCATTTTTTGAAGTGCTGCAGTCTTTAACTAACCACTCATGCCCGCCTGGACATTGTCGTCTGGATAGAGCAGTAATGGGCTCAATACAATAGATGTTTCGGAGCGCAAATCAGTGATGGATGATAGTTATGTAATATTCAGTGTCTGTCATTTAGGTAATAAGAACGCTGAACAGCGCACATCCCGGTGGCTGGATAGTTGCTCGCTGCATTTTTGTATTGAAGCACTTTGCTAGCTTCCTGGGCTGCCTAGTATGGCGACAGTAAGCCTTTATCATTGCAGAATACTGTCTCTTTGTACTTTTTGAAGGGAATTGAAACGAACAGTCTTCGCAATGTTTGCTAGGTTTATAAGGAAAATAGATTCGACGGCATGCTTACTAAGGTGCGAGTAGGACAAAACTGCGATGCGCTTCTCTTTCGGAAACCCGAAGCCGAAGAGATTTTTCCGAAACACACACAAGCTCGAGGTTCGCTTCGGGAGTTTTTTTCCTGTAGTGATGGGCATTCATTCTCTCGGATCGGATCGGAGCAGATTCCGTCTCGGAGCGCACGCACATTTTGCGCTCATTCGAAAAATTCAACCCGGCGAAACAAGGCGCGCGCGCTTTTATTTTTATTGTTATTGATATGATTATTGCGTGTTCCCGCGAATTCGACGAAACTGTGCTGTGGGGATGTGTGTGATCTTCGGGACGCTAAATTTGCCTTGATCGATGAGAGCAGTTCACATTTGAGGAAAAATTGTGCAAATCCGTTCGGTGCTGATTGGTGCAAACGTAACTAACCAATTGTTGAGAATTGTGGGATATTCCTCGTTCTGAGGCTTCTTCTATCGCCTCGATTAGAACGCACCTGTTTTATGCTGTGAGGTATAGGTAGATAATCGTCGTTTCAAACGCACAATTCGTTCCGGTGACTATGGATGGCGTTGTAGAAGTGCATAGTGGTTAAAAAACGACTAATTAGTGATTAGCGAGAGTATGAAAGGATACTCGTTCTAGAGCCTGGATCTACTGTTAGTGTAAGCTTTAAAAAGTGCTTACTCCTTGCCAGTCAACTGGTACCAATTGAGAAAACACTCATCAGAGATTATTCCTCTGTGTACAAGTACACGCGATTCCATCGGAATCTTATCGATCCTTTTCTGTTGTAAAACTTCCTATAAGCGTCAACATGACGGAACGACATCCAAAAAGTGTGTATGCAAAGTAAAAGCATTCTGTGACGATTGAAGTGATCGGATCAAGTGATCGGATACATTAAATTGAATGATTGTTACCTCAAACCTCAGTTGTGAACTTTTGTCAGAAACAAATTTAGAGCATTGAAACCTGAGTCGGTTTGAGGAATTGAAGAAGTCTTTGCGGAATTGGATTCTCTTAACTTCGTTTCCCTTAACGCATCGGCTTAACCATGAATTCGTATTTTGAACAAACCGGGTTTTACGGACATCCGCATCAAGCGGCTGCCGGAATGATGACGACGACTGGCACCCATCATGATCAGACTACGGCTGCCGCGGCCGCAGCCTATAGAGGGTTCCCTTTATCTCTCGGAATGTCGCCCTACACGAACCATCACCTGCATCAAACGCGCACGGCACAGGAATCGCCGTACGATGCTAGTATACAGGCCGCCTGCAAACAGATTTACGAGGGCTCGTACAGCTCGAAGGACTGCGGAACGAAGAGTGCTAGTGGAAATAACGGCACGGACACCACCAACGGGTACAAAGATGTGTGGAACGCTAACAGTGGCGCAGCCAACGGCGCGGCCACCGGTGCTACCGGTGGCAATGTACCTTCTCAGCAAAATAGTTCTGTTCCGGTGCGACCTTCGGCATGTACACCGGATTCGCGCGTAGGGGGCTACATCGATGCGTCCGGTGGAAGTCCGGTTAGTCGGACTGGATCCGCTGCAGCCGCGGCTGGTGTTGCTGGTTCGTGGAACACCAACCAATGCTCACTAACCGGGTCCACCGGTGGTCAAACTGCTCCTACGACCGGGCTTCACCAGTCGAATCATACCTTTTATCCCTGGATGGCTATTGCAGGTAAGCAGTTGACTAGTTGGCTTCCTTCCTCTCTAAGCATTCACTGGAAATACTTTCATTTCTAATGGGATTGCAGAAAGCTATACAAGGACGTTAATAGTTCGTTTTAAGTTAATTCATACTAATGAGTATCGGAATCAGATAGCAATTTTATTCGTAAAATTGTTGCAATTTTTTTTTAAATATTTTGTTAAAAGTCAAATGACTTGTTTTGTTGTTTGATTGGGCGATTTGATTTTTGATGCATCTATTGGGTATTGGGTGTACCATATGTTATATTATTCATCCATATTATTGTGTTTGCATTAGTTTAGATCAGTGATTTTACATCTTCATTTATGACGATAAATTTACATGACAAATTTGCTAAAGGTTTGCTATAAAAGTTTTATCAGAAAACTTTTAGCAATTAAAGATAATGTGTATCACACGTAACAAATTAACTACCAGAGTACGATTGCCTAAGAAGTCGACTTTTTGAATTAGTGTGTTCTTGGGCATTACATTGTTCTGATAATCATAAGCGATCATAAAACAACCATTGGAAAAAAAGACAGTAAAAACATTGTCAAACTAGCTCATATTTCATTTGAACCTCTGTCGTGTGATGTTTTGTAAACTACTTAGTATTACTTATTATTATAGTAAATTAATAGATTTATATAAAATTGTATTAGTTGAAGAGCGCACCAGCGAGCAGTGTGCATGGTGCGAGCAGTGCGCATGGTGTGAGCCGGGAAAACCATGTGAGAGTAATAAATACAGAAGATCTTTTTCAATTCTTCTCACCAAACGAGATCGTGTACGATCTTGTATTCCTTTGCTCATCTTCTACGACCACTGGCACTATATGCACCATAATTTTATAGAGAATTTATGAGTTCGTTCTGTAATGCTTCGATGGAAAGTTATTTTCATTTTTTGTAGCCTAGTATAGCCTTGATCTGCTATATTTTCAGGTAACGAAGAAAATAATGTTATATGTTATTTGGGTTAGCCAATTGTTACCATCTGCTTGATGTACTGCAATATATTCGTAGCGTAGTAGATACAAGTTCATATACTACACAATTCGATTTGAGAATGTTTTATTCGATGCTAATGTTTTGGTAAAATTATTAAGTTGTCTCTGCAAATTTTCAAAGCCTTCAAGATATATATTAATTTTCGACACCACCGATTTTAAACCGGATTTTGAACTTATATACCGTCCCATTATCGATATACATACAGATTGCAGTTAATATAGCATGGCATATAGCGTTCTATTGATTTCTTTAAAAATGTTTATTTATGAGCGTCCAAATAAAAAAAAAGAATAATTTACATGTGCATTTTACTTTTATCGCTGAATTTCGCGTTAAACTGTACAGAAAGAGCATTTTCTTTATTTTTTTATGTTTATAACAACGACATCAAAGCAGTCACATAGAAATAAATAAATATGAGATATTATTTTTGCATAGCAAAACTGTTCTGCCTGTTAGATAAACGACAATATGGTATGATGATGGAGGTATACTTTATTCAAACCATATGTTGGTGTACTCTTTTTTTACACGGAAAAGAAACACTTTATGATTAGAACGATTTAAAAACAATAAAAATAGTTATGAGAAAATGTAAAACCTAATGCATAACAAAAACAACACTTCGCTCATGATAATTCACGCTTTATTCGATGGCCTTCAATTCAGTGTTTTCAATAAACATTTTTGCGGTAGTCTTGAACGCGATATCGGCTAACAGGATATTTGCAGGTTTATTCTTCTTCACGCAAAAGTAGGAGTATTCACTCCATTGCTTTCTTGCCGTTATTGGTTGGACCGAGGAAAGCGCAATGCGAAAAAAGCACGTCGCAAACCAGGCCTGACCCATGCAATCTGTGTTCTGGAAGAACCGACTCGATCGAGGTCGGTCTTTTCTTGTTTGGAATGGGTTGATTGTAATTGACGTAGTTTAATCGCTTAAAGACGTGATTAAATTTTATTAATTTCAAGCTGTGCAGGGTGTTGTGCGTTTTCCACTGACGAAAATGGGCATGGTAGAGTTCATAGGGGCGGTGTCCATTCAACCAGAGGAATGAGAAAATTGAGCTGTTTCTTGCCAAAGAATCTTCAACTGCTTACACAATCGCTTTTTGCCGAATTACTTTCTCTGCATATTCGTATGTGTTCATTGATGTGCCTTATTATTTGTGCATATTCGGTTGAATCTTATCAATAGAAACCACAACATCTGGAACGGAAAATCGTTTCTTCAATGATGAGATCTATGTATCTATGGTTAGTGCATCATTGGTATATTTGCTTGTTTCACCCTGTTTGTTTACGGAGATACTTGTGAATAAACTCATTAATGAGAGGAAAAATTATAAATAAAAGACATACACATAGCAGTGGTGTTTATTGTCAAAATTCCCTCCGATTCTAATACATCTTGCGGTATTGATCTCCAGTACAAGTACATAGCTTTGCTTCTGAAACGTATTCGTTGGAAACAAAAAGAAAGCAATGAAGCAAAAAGAGAAGCAACGGGTTTCGCAGCATCAGTGAAAGCAATGAGAATAGAGAACCCTGACACATGGATTTGAAAATGGAAGCGGAGAACAGCTTGCGCTAACCCCTCGCATCAGATAATGTCACTGCTTAGGGGTCGGGTATGACGAGTTTGTTCCTCCATCTTCGAACATATGAAATCTATTTCGAGGAAGGTTTTCCATGAGAAAATGCGTCGGTGTATAAGTGTCGAATAGGCGGTGGCAAACCCTCGCCACGGATACATCACTCGACAACATTTTTATGTACTTCTCCTGCAGCCGCTGCTGTTGCTGTAGATTTGTATTCAATGCTGTAGAATGCACAAGAAATGCACTTTAGGTGCGTTACTCCATCCCTAGTTTTCGAGATGGTTATACTTTCTACGTGTCTCTCATTCCATACTTCTCTTTTTGTATGTGTACAGCATCAATATGAATTGTAAGCTGCGGAAAAATGGGCTGCGTGCGTTATGCAGTTTTGTAATAGGAATAGATACATTCTAGTTGGATTCGATGAATCCCGTTTTAAGATGGAATTTTTTAAGACCACTTAACGTTTTCATGTTGGTCTGAAACTGTGCTTAGAATTGCTATAAGAATAGCGAAAAATCAGTATAAACAAGGGCAAACGAAAAATCATATAAAATACCTAATTCAAAAAAGAAAACGCAGCTGAAAACCATGGAACGATTTTCAATATACCTCTTTGGATCTATGCACTGAATTTTTTTTTGCAAGATAATTTGGGATTTAGATTGGATCAACCAATAGTATTCGCGCATATCACGTAATTATACTATATTTTGTAACAATGGCATTGTCAGCTTCCAATAAGAATAATTGGTAACAAGCAAGAATAATGTAACCTTTCAAGAATATAAAATGCAATCCAAATTTATAAATTAATTTGAATTAAGTTCGAACAGTTCGAAAATTGTATAGAGTATAAGAGACAAGTAATCTATGTATTATATCTCTAATTGAAACTACTAAAAATTAATAAGATTGTATTTGTTCAATGGTGCATAATCGCAAATAAGTACCTTTTTGTAGTATAAATCAATCAAATATCAATCAATAAATTGGTAAAATGTAATAACGAGTACTATTGTGCAAATGTCTGATGGCAGAGTGAAAAAGATCATCACGTTCTGCTGCCATGTGTAGGGAACGAAAATTAATATTCATTCAAGAATTCAAAACTCACACATTTGAAAAATTTTTCCGCAACAAACGGCCGAACACACAAAATACAAAAATAAGTAATAAATTTGGATAATGGGTTCGCGTTTCACATCACGCGGCATAAATGAGATATGAAAATGTTTTTTTTAAACTCAATCTATATTACAATCTTCTCCAATTTACCCGAAACGAAAACAAAATAAGCTAGTTTCAGGATATGTTATTCAAATTTAAAAAGCGAGGTTAGTGCGAATTTTAGGAGAAATAAAAAAAGTAATCATTAAATGCAAAGTAAATAGCAAATGTATTTTTGTATGTCATAAATATTTAAATAAGCTAAGACCAATGGCGTTGATTTTAAGCAAATTGTCTCTTAAAATATTTTTGCGGCTATAAATCGATGTTAATCGAAAAGTATTTGTGTTGTCTTTTTTATAGTATTACAATGTTGATTCTAGTGAAATGATTCATTTTCACAAACAGCTTACATTTTATTGTTTTGACATTGTATTTCACGCAATCATGCATTTAAAATTATTTCACGATTAATGTAACATTCTGTTTTGTTGAATAATTTTCTATTTTGGTGTTTTGATATGCCAACTCTATTTTGTCGTAGATATTTGAACAGAACAATTTATGCATGATTTATGGTTCATGGCATCAACATTATTTAGGTAGCAGCTATTTAACCAACATTGGCTTATGCCTCACGTCTGGTGTCCGTTATGAATGACTGACATGGAAAAATTCAATTTCGCGAATGAATATTCATTGCCAAACTTTAAACTTTATAATTGTTTTTTTTTTTTGCAGCAGGCAAGCCTCACAACTACAAATTACACATACATTAGTGTGCGTGGTTAAAGTTGAAATGCAAAGGGAATCCGTTTTGCAAGAGTTCTATAAACGGTCAATGTTGTTTTTGTTCTCCTCGACCCGTTACGGTCATCGAAAATGGCTTGTGGAAATAGCGCGCAAAATAAGACAATTTTAAATGTCATTCCATTTTTTGCATGTGCATAAGCCAATAACCTCATCCTAGCTATAATGAACCATTTGACTGTAATTATAAAATATCTGAATTGATATTTTGTACGCAAGAAGAAATACTTCCATTGCTAATATTCATTGTAGATCTCTAGGTGCAGTTTAAAGGCTCTTTGCATTCAGTTAGTTTTTTTTTCGAAACAAAAAGGCTCTTTACATTTCAAAAGTAACTAAAAAAGAGTAAAATAAAAAAAAGATGTTACAACAACAAAAACTCACGACGATCACGATCACGTGAACAAGTAGGCTGATCATGAACATGACGGTGGTGGTATTGTCCAATAAAACCCTTACCCTGGTAATAGCTACATAAAAAAGTATGATGAAAGGTGTTATTGAAAACTGATTTTAACTCACCAGCTACGTTGACCACCAGGAGTGAATTCACTCATAATGATCGCACCTGAAGGGTGCCACTTAAAGCGGCTAATGGCGAGAATCGAGACTTAGTTGTACGCTGGGGCCTGCTCGTTCAGTACCGGCGAATCGACATGAAATTAATTGCTCTAATGAATCCACGGGTGGGCGCACTGCGGTATGTTGTAGCTGTTGTGAATTTTATGAGACCCCATGACTGCTTCTTAAGGTTCTGCCAACTTTGGTCGTGCAGTATTGTTTGCCCGTTGAAATAAAACCAAAAGGGTACAACCACGAGACGGTCGCCAAAATGGTGTAATAAATCATGCCTCCAAAAACAGCCACGCTCCGAATTCCATAATGGAAACACGAGATAGCACCCTTTTCTTTTCTCCAATACTCACTTCATCATTTTCCACAATTCAGCTTACATGAAACACATATCAACGCTGACTAAAATACGCAGCCGCATGCATTCCTTAGCAAGTGTTCCGATGGAAGGTTGGCACTAGTGAACTATATTCATTCATAGACTTCCGGTCAAAGGTTCATCAGATTTGCGCAAAACAGTGAACACTTCCTTCAAACGATAAGAATGGTGTAGCTCTAGAGCAGTCTAATACAAAACAACGGAAGCCACCGGAAGAGGAAGCCTCCTTTCTAAAGGGAAAACCGGAAGATTTGAATGGCCAGAAATGTCATGGTGGTGGTATCCAAATACAAATACTACCACAAATCACGCAACAGATACACCACGCTTACCATCCAAATCTCCATTATCTACAGTAGGTATTACCTTTTAGTCGTGAAGAGCCGTGGCCAAGCACGTATGATAAAAACGCTGCAAAGGCATTGATGATGGATTGTAACAGAAAGATAACAACACGTCATAAAATTTCGATTCGCGCAACCATCTCTTGACGCTGGTAACAAGGAGCGACGGATGAAGTGACGGATCAGAGAGAAGAGTCAGATTCATGGGAGAGAGCGAACAAAGGACAGGGAAAGAAGAAGAAAGAGAGAGAGAGAGAGAGAGAGAGAGAGAGAGAGAGAGAGCTAGTAGAACATGCTGTTCGACATCATTTTAGTGGCACAAAGGCGACGGTAAGCTCCAGCCAAGCCACTTCAGGCCCGCATAAGAAAAAATGTGTTGGTGGAATGTGTGTGGTATTACAAGCCTTCAGCACACCAATACAGAAAATATTTAAGAAAGAAGAAAGCTCCGCGGAATTCCCTTGGTTAGCACCAGCAAAGATGTATTTAAAGAACAGAATAACGCCGTGGAGGAACTTTTCATTGCTCTCTTCTTTTAATTCTCTGCGATTGAAATCGAAGTTGTGCTTACTCGTTGGCTGAAAAAAGCCGCGTTCCTAAAATATTGAGTTATGATTTATGATTTGTTTTCATTGAAAATTTGCATGCTGTTACGCGCTTGATTGTAGCTTGCCGAATGCTGGTTTGTAAACCATGTGTGGTCACTTTTTTTCTTAACTTTCAATTCGACTTAGCAAGAGAATAGCTATGGGTTTTTGAATAGATTATATTTCCTCCTATTGTCTAACTATAATAAGCTTTTAAAAATGTTATTATAATATGCAATCAGCACATTACTAAAACATTTCGCATTTGTGACCAACATGCACTTCTACAAACTATGTTAGACCGTACATTGTTTTGCTAACGTTCAGGTCAATGTTAGATATTTTCAGTCACTTTAGTAAAATTTTAAGCCCATTGATGTGAAAATATCAAACGTGTACCTGGTGTATTAATGTAACTTTTCAATACAATGGCATAGCATACTTCTTTATATTGATAGTTGTATCGAACGGGAAACAGCTTTACGGGACTATTACCTTAATGATTGGTTATGTGTTCGTCCAATTTGTGTAAAAGGGCAAGATAAAGCGTCTTAAAAAGCATCGCGCTAAGCAACGGTAATTGCTCACTCCCTCTTTCGAAATCTATTTTATCCCAGCATGTTTTGAACTTAATTTTGACACACATTCTTCTCTAAGTTCTCAGTGCGCGAAGAGTGGTGGAGAAGCCCAATAGAAGTTGTTGAATAGCTAGACCTCCCTGCATATTATCGATTTTGTTCGTCTATTATCCTACCACATATTTTACGGTCAGCCGCAATCAGTCAATTCGTTTGAAATTGCGGTATTACAGAGTTTTTTTATTTTATTTCAAAGATGAAACGGTTGAATTAAAATAGCAGTTGAATCTTATCTGACGTCGTCGCACCGACATGTTAAAATAATAATAATGTTGCCTGTAGAGCGGCATATTTCTCTGTCGTGTGCCCCAATGTACACTAGAGTAAGGAAAAGTGTGGCCCCTTCTCCACAGCACCAGTCGAATCGTCTCATACGTCAGCTTATGCTGCGTTTTATTTCATTGCTTTATCTATCAATTCCAATCTCACCTCAACTCGTGTACGGTATGTTGATTATTTCTTTTTTCTTAGCAGTATATTTTCGCTTTCAACAACATTATTAATGTATAGCGAAACAATGAAAATATGCATGCAAAGTGTACACATATGGGATACATTTGTATTGTATTTTTATGCTGACAGAATGTCTGCCAGGTGGCATCGATTTGTCATCATTGAAATGCGTTCTAATCGATAATCGACCTTCAAATTATAAAACCGAAACGAAAATAGCTACGATATTAATGAATGTATTAAAATTTGCACTCTTTGCAATACTTGGAACAATTTGGAGCTAATGCATATGCAGTTAATGATTATTGTATTTTAAATTTCCTATAATTTGTGATTAGAATGTTTGAACTATCTAATTTACTATATCATCGGTTAAAAGGTGAATAATAGCAACTAGCTACTATATGATCGCTGTCGATGCAAACGGTCATTGCGAATCGTACCCTGCTAGCTGACGATGTCAGTTTTGGATACGGTAAAAGTGACATAAGCGGAAAACCACAGGGATGGTGAAGATATTGAAATTTCTCACATTAATAAAACTGTGTTCCAATAAATTTTCATCTCTACCGCTGATCAGTGATGCGACCGACGCTCTCCAACAAAGCGTATGCTAGTAAAATGAAGAAGAATAAACAGGCGAGCCACATATAAAAGGTGTCAGGCTAACGGTTGAGAAGGAAAGGGGCAATGGGAGCAACAAAAAGGAATCAGGGGCACCATGGAGGCTCGTGCATAATTTTACCGTGGCGATCGCGAATGTTATAAACATTCTTTGGGGATCTTCACGTAGAAATGAAAGAGAAATAAGATGCTTGAGCTGGAGCAGAACTGGTCTATCTTATAGAGCCATGGTGGGAAGCATACTCACCCAAGAACGGTGTTGATCGGAAGTGACGCAGAAAGTGTATTTGTGTATATGTACGTGAGTTTAACTTTACCACACTTCTGTACAAAACATACGCCGTTTAGATTCTCGCAAAAACAAGAAAGCTAATATATAAATCAACATTTTGCTCCTAAAGAAAAGGAAGTACTACGAAGAATTTCGGACTTGTGCAACAATTTTCATAATTCTTTTTCTGTATTCGATTCACGATTATATTTTTTTTATTCTTTAACTTAATTAGCATTTGAAAAATTTCACATACGTTTAAATATTGGAAGTTCATTCTAAACTCTTTTAGGCGATATTTTTTGTATCGGTCCAATTCAAACGAAAGTTAACGGGTATCACTTTTGCACATCTATATTGTAAACTTTTATTCGCAAGAATCCGCGGGCCATCACGCGTGGTGAGATAATGATGTGACAACTGTATTATACTTGGGTATTTTGTCATAGTTGACCAAAACTCTAAGTTGCATCTACTTTTTCACATATAAGGGTAAGTTCATTTCACTGAAAGCGTGAAATATAAGAATCGTGTAGCCAGTATTGAAGATCACGATGTATTGCTTCACTGGGAAGGCGATCACGGCCAATCTCCTATAACCTTGTTCACGTTTTAGGTTTTTGACTAATTTTATCTTCGTGATCATATGTTATTTCGCTTGAGTTGTGACTTCGTTTTCTTTGCGCAGTTCACTGTTTATTGCGGTGGTTTTATCGAGCATGGCCTTGTGTTAGCCGGTCAAAATCAAAATATGTAAGAGCGCACCATTCGATCAGCATGATGACGAAGAAAACGTAAAGCGGAGCACACACAAGATAAATCAAGAAATACCCATTTGCAAGCCAATTCATCCTCCTCAGTTTGGGTTCCGGAGATATTTCTTTTACTGGTGCTTGCTTTATCCTGTTCTGCGTTCAAAACCATATTCTGCTACCGCGTCCTTCATTCGCATGTGTCGAACCAGTGGTGTTCGCCGTGATCGCTTGGTAAACAGGAAGGGACTGGTTGTGGACTGGGGTTCGAAAATATCAGAAATCGAAGAATCGAACATTGATAACCTAACCTCAATGAAACCCCCAACATATCCAAAACCTGAGTAACAAAAAACCGATTCAAACGTTCTCAGGCATAATCAGAGGAACGTCATACAAACAGCACCTAACCAATGCTGAAAAGAGACAGCGAACCAGAAGGGCAGAGGTAAGAGACACGGTGATGCCAAGTGATCAAAACTGTAATTGCTAGTCTGGATGATGATGGCCGTTGAGGCAGCTGGGCAGTGTTGCCAGTTCGGTAGCACGCGAATCACTCATATGATCGGCAGATCGACCTCTGTTTTCAATTGAAATTAAAATACAAAAATAGTCACACTGGCACGATAAGTTCTGTACCGTCATACTGATGTTCATCACCTACATGGAAACAAACGAGTTTTGCAGATTATTTTCGGTTTAGAAATGTTGTAGTGCTGGGCATTCCACGCATTATTTTAATCAATTCTTACATTCGGTCGTACTATGAAAATTTTTTTTTATTGGAACTGTATATTTCACTATAGCTCTAATTGTCTTCATGGTTTCTTTAAAATGACGCTCTGCGAGAAGCTTAACTGTGTGGTGTATTTATCACTTGTGTCGCATTATTTATTATTCAGCAATGATTTGTTATGCTGATTCCTGATCACATTTGCTTTCTTTCTTCTCGAACAGATACGTATGGTGCGCAAGGTTAAAAGGATTGCATATAATTTATGGGGTATTTTGTGGCACCATCCGGAGCCTAAGATAATTTTGACAGTAATTGTCGTTGCATGTGCAGCACAATCGGTGTGCGCATTTTTCTTAGTTTTGTGTTTCGAAAACATGCTGCAAAAGCGATGTATCTTTTGAACATTTAAGCAGCCGGTACCGTATATTTGATTTTGTACTAGCAGAACTCATAATCATTATTTTGACTATGAAATACTCTTACAAATCAAAGCTTCTTATTTTTGACCGTTTGTTCATGTCGTGTGTCGCATGTACAATCTTACGAAGGATGTGTGCAAAACAAGGGAAGACAAGCCAAAGCATTGTGGCAGCGGCTACCCTCTTTGAATGAGGATTAATCATATTTGAGTTTTATGACATCGCTTAGACTTTTGAGTATATATATTTGTGTGTGTTTGAGAGCGACGAAGAAAACAAGTGTGTAAGTTTTTTCGAAGGACGTCGAAGAGATGTCTTGTAATTGTTGGTTTTTATGGTTTTGTTACGTGACGATACAATTAGACGATAGGTTTGTGCTTTTCCCAGCGTTTGTCTATTCCTTCTGCATTTGATTCGGTGTGAGAATACCTCTCCTCACATGCTGCGGGGTTCACCTTTTTAATTGCTTTATTGCATCTAGATTTTTGTAAAAAAGGTGCCGTTGCTGTTTTCCGTTCCAATAGAAGGTCATGCAAAATTGTTGAAAAATAGTCAATATCTTCATATGATATGCAACCTTGAGGTAACACTGAACGTGAATTATTGAATGAACAAAGCATAAAACAAAAATAATAAGCAAATACTTAACATTTCCTGTTAAACAATGAGTAAAAATTATACAGAATGAATTTTTGTTAAATAAAATAAAGACACCTGCTTGATCTTTATCTATCGAACAATAAAGAAAAGAACGTCTTTGTAAAACATGTCGTTTTGGTGATGATCGATTATTCTCAAATCCATGACACATAGCAAGCAATGCTATGTAATAATTACAGGCTCTTCCTCTTGGGGCATGCTTTCCATTATGTGTGTAACTTTCAGCTTCACGCAATGTTCATCAGCAAATACTAATTATCACATTATCCGGCCGACTGAGCATACAACCAGTTGTAAATCCACCCACATGTTATGTAGTGGCCCCATTGGTGGTGGAGTAAACAAGGCAAAGAGAGAAATGTGTAACCGGCAGTATGGATCATAATTTATCATCGATAATACATCGTAATAAACACTTCATTTTGAGTCTGTCTGAGTGCATAAACAATGGTGCGGTAATGCGGCTGAATCTTTTTCGCCATCTTCCAAGCTCTAGGATTTGTATACGCCTGTGCAAACTCTCGTTCTTATCCCTTTCTGTTTTAATTTTGTTATTTTTGAAACGAACTTAACACATTTGGAAACCCACTGTAAAAACAGCATGGCATTCTCACAGAGGGTGGTCATGTGACGCCAAGGCTTGGTACTTGTGTTCCAGTTCTGTGCGCATTCCAGACAAGCAGGACAATGGAACGGAGGTGCGTCTAAAAGCGTAGTTGAATCTGGGATGGTCAACCGCCCAACGGAAGATGAGCGTTAATCCGATAACGCTTATTTATGAATAATTACAACCGGGGTATGATGAGTAATCGGTGTAATCGTTTTTGGTATTTCCGTCCATAAAACCAACGGGCGAACGATTTACCGTCGGCAAATTAACATCTCTGCTGAACCTGCCCTCATCGTGCTCACACTAGCCGACATCACCACGTCCAGTTTGATGCCATTGTTTTAAGTGTTTGATTAATTTTGAAACTCTTCACAATGGTGCAAGTTATTCTTTCACTAGATTAACTTCAGGTACACACTTTTGATTTTCACATGTTTTTCTTTGGCAAAAGCACTGGAATGATTTCTGTTAAATAACAAAGAGTGGTTTTGCAATAGAATTCCAACTATTGCAGCACAGTAAGGCTTGTATACAGTGGATATTATTGAAAAAAAATCGTAATTTCTTTCACAGTGAAATGACTTAGCTTATGTTTTCCAACTGCCAATAATAGAAAAATGGTAGATCGCCAACGATTGAAACCTACAAAGGCTTTGAATACGGATCGTGTTGCTACTTCGCCTGTGAGCGTCAGAGTAATGAACGAACGGGAAAGAGAAAAATGATAAACGACGGAATCATCTCCCTTGGTTGCATTCACCAAAACTTGAGTCGTTTGATTGTGTAAAGTGAGCTCCCTCCTGCTTTCGTTCTCTTTCTGGCAAGATTTCACAAAATCCTTCTCTCTTTCGTGGTGGTGGTGGACAATATGATGAGCTATCTCCGCTTACCGTGCGATGTTTTTCTGGTTCGGGGTGCTTGTACCTGTTTTGCTCACACTATTTCATTTTTATTGCACCTTTTCGCTTTCATATAGCAGGGTGCGTTCAGTAGACTGACGTGATCATTATCGCTCATTCACACGCAGCCATATAAGAACTTTGCAGAGAATTTCTCTCTCTTCTACACGGATGCAATGGAACATTGAGCCGAGTTCATATTATGGATGAGCATATCGTTATGATGGTGTGTGTTGCAAAGTGAGTACTTTTGGAGCATTAATTTCTGTGGAAACAAATAAATTGAAGATGTTTGCACAGCGATCCATTTAGATTGGTATCATTAATTTATTCGACAAAGAAGTGTAAGAAATCGGTTTCATTTTTTTATTTCATTCGGCTTGGTGCCGGCCAACCACTGAATAGTCGATTGTAAACTGTTCAGGTGCAAGATGATGCACGTCTATTCTAAGAAAAACATATATTCTAGCATTAAATGCAGATTTTTCCTTGAAGTAGAAGAAATGAGATTTGAATGCACGCATTAACTCGTTCTCAGTTTTCTAGCTCTCTAGCCTCGCTCTAATTTTATTCAGTTAAATTTTGAAATAATAATGGTGTAATAATTTTCATATTTTTGTATTGCTACACATACGATCCTTTTACTAGAATTTTTTAATGTTTTACAAAACATGAATTTTGGAAAGCTGTCGTCATTGTATGGTGCGAAAGCGAATTGATTGTTTGTGCGAAAAACGAACAAGACACCTAATGGCCTGTTCGCATGACCTACAGCAACTGGAAATGAGAGTGCAAACGGCAGCCAATGATGCAACTGGTGCTCCAGCTAACACACATTAGATTTACGAGGGTGTCAATGGTCCAATTTTAACCCCTTTCTAGTTTCTCTATTTACCAGCTCATGCTCGATGAACGTTAGCAAATTTCATACTGCTGATGTCATGTGTGTTTTTTTTTTAAATACAACAATCTGGCGCAAAAACACTGGGTTAAATTAAAAAGTAATGTCATTGTACCACGGACAAATTGCATTAACGCATTGTACATTATACCTTCCCTGTGGCTGCTGTTATTCGCTTGTATAGTGTTACTTCGTCACCTGAAGCTTTATTGGATAGCACATCGTAGGGTATGGTGCTTTTTCAGTCTAGTCGGTCATTCTTTCGTGGAAGAACCACGTTGTGTGTACAGAGGTAATAAATGACTTTGTCGAGTGTCATAATTTCTAACAGCATCCACCGATTCAAGAAGAGCCACGTTTTGCTTGAGATGTAGTGGAAGCGAGAGGGCAGCCAAAACGGGAGTTGTTATATGAGAGAGCAAAATGGAAGAGATAAAGGGAAAGTAGAGAAGAGCAGTTTTAGCGGTTCGTTTTTTATGAGTCGGAAGTGGAGAATGCTAACACCATTTAACAACAGTAAATGATTTAATAACCATGATAGAACACGTGTATAATTTTCTCACACCGTTAACAATTGCCGTGTTTGTGGTAGGAGCGAAGCGTGCAAGGTGAATAGTTTTGGCGCGAATTTTTTGCCACAGTTAATGCATAGTTTTTTGTGATTTGGTCCAGTGACAAATGAGTGTTCTATTTCAGTCTGTATATATTAGTTATTTCGAATGATTCATTTTAGCGTGACAGTGTTCTTGTATTTTCTTTAACATATTTTCAAGTGGTTAAATAATTTGCAATGTTGAAGCCTCCAAATAGTTCTCTTATAGAAAGTCAAAAAGTGATTTTAAAAAGAATCGAAGAAAAGAACGAGCACGAGTACACGACCGCGTAAAATATTCAAAACTTCGTTTTCCAATTTAGGTTAGCTTGCCTTAGAACCATCATTCTAGGCTAGTCCAAAAATAGATTATGGGAACAACTGCTTCGCAGTTGGATGCTATTTATCATGATACTTTATGTCGCAATGAAGATAGCTAACACCAGTTGTGTGTGATGAGAAATAACTATCGTATAAAAGGTTAAAAAGTAGAATAACAAAAATGATCTTGAAATGAATTTTCAATTTGTTTTTCAGAGTATTTACATCATTGCTTAGAACGATAAATTGAATACTTAGATATTTGCGTTGTTTTGGTATCATTTAGGAAACCTGGATTTCGCAAAGCGCTCTCTTGTTTGCACTGTTGTATAAAAATTGCTTATCAGTAAAATAGTTCCACAAGTCATTTAAGACTGTCACGATTAAATGTGAATTTACAGAGCTCGCATACGTTTGTTTCACCCTTGGTCATGTTATTGCATCTGATTATGGTTATGAACTTATTACTAGTGTTTTTGTTCTAAATGCTATTATATACACTTTGGATACAGTTGCTGAGACTGAAGCAGCAGCTGTTGTGAGCAAAGTAGGTGCAGGGTCTATCGTAGGGTTACAATGTAGAATAAAATGAATGTAACAGACGAGAAAGTGGAACGTGTTGCCAATGTACAATGGAACACTTCTCTTCTAGCTGTTGAGCTAATGGCATTCCTAGAGTTTGAAATTGAGCGCGACAGAGACAAATGAAAGGTTTGCTTTTCTATGTTGCAAGAATGATAAAAAGAGCGAGAGAAAAAGTAACAGCGAGAGAGTGAGAGGTAGACTGAAACAGAAGGATATATAACTCTATGCTAGAATAATGTATCCAGTAATCTATCAGTACAAGTTTTAGTTTGAAAATAGTACACAGTTTAATAAGCTGAAAAAATTGCCATATATGTTATAATGTGAGCTCATGACTTTTTTTGATCCCCTAAACATAATGATCGTTTGTTATTTATGGATCCTCGGTAATGTTTGTCAATTTGCAGATCATTCTTGTAGATGTTTTCCATCATGAATCGTCATCATTTTTTTCGATGATGAATTTAAAAAATTGGTAACTTCCAACCTGGAGCTGGTCTGTTGCATCAAAATGGTGTTGTGTTAAGTTACATATATTATTGTCTACCGTTAATCGTTTGAGCTTGATATTCAAAGATCAATTGATTACGTTAGTTAGATCCATGCAGTACCGATCGCGCCGGAACTATCGATCAGACAGACGACTTATGGCGGCCCAGAATGGCGCGGGAAATATGCGCGGCGCCTAGTCAGTTCCGTCGACGTGCTCAATTACGTTGGAGCGTGGAAAACATTTTCCATTCGTCGGGATTCTCAAATATTCTTTTTGGTTCTCCCCTCGCATTATTTCTCCTTTGATCGTCGAACATAGTTCGCTCTCCTCTTGCAGTAAACAGTTGGGTGATTTAACAGCGTCCAGTGCGGATGTTATGAAAACAGTGCTCAGCGCTCTGATGTTGTCGTATGAGGAAACCCCGGCGCATTCAATGTGTTCAGCGATGGCGGCATGTTCAATTTGTGTTGAACTTGAGCACTACCACACGGTGCTTCAGTCGAGTCGTGTCCGCTGCACTAGAAGCCATGGGAAGAGAGCGAATAGAAACCAGAAAAGTGTGTAGCATACCTACACACCCTCTCGGCAGTTGCTGCTCTGCTTACTGTGAGTAACACTAGTGGCGCCACAGTCAATATTACACCAACAGCAAAGTGCTGCCAGCCGAAGAGGAAACGATAGAAAGAAGAACAATCGCGTTGTACAAGCAAGCAATCAGAGACAAATTTTCTAATGCCATTGGTTAAATGCTAGGTGGGTGCTTTTTTTGTTTGACTTCTAACAACACTAAGAATAAAATTCAAGACAGCTAACAAACTGCAAAATTATATTCATTTCGCTCAAATAATATCAAAACGAAAAAAATAGAATCGGATTAGTTAATGGACTAGTCCGGTCGGTCTGCCTTCAAAACGTTCATTCAAAGTGGTAGTTGTTTCGGTGTGGTACGAATCGTCAGGTGCCCTACAACAGCAACTATCCCTAGTATCTATCTTCGTTACATGTATGCGGTAAAAACGCTATGGCTTAATTGATCGTTGTTCTCACTATTTTTTCTCACTCTGACTAAACTAAGTGTTTTATACTACGTAGAGATGAGACGTGTGAAAATGAATGTTAAGCCCTTCTCACCGGTCAGTGTCGAGGGCTCTCCGAACGTGTTTTACACACACTACAGCAGGAAAAGTAACAAACAACAAGCGTTGAAGTCCACTCGCACCCATACAAGGTCGCATTATGACCGTCATTACGATCATCTGGTCAACACGCGCTCCGCTGTCGATGATGATGAGAACGACGTAACGAAAAAATATTCTCCGTGAGCAGTACAAACGGCATTATTTCCATTGTTGATTGTCTGGTAGAACGACACAGAACATTAACGATACACAATTTGAAGCCTATTCAACGAATATCGATTGGTAACACATTAGACTTAACACATAATGGTAACACATTTGAGGTAGAAATTGAAAGTGAGAAAAGTATTCTCACATCTCTCATTCTCGTTATGACGAGTCCTATTCATTCTCATCATACAGCTTCATTGACCCAATGAGCAAGTCAGAAAAACATCGTTACTTATCGCTGTTGACTGGCAAAAACAGGTTTGAGATCGAAAAAGAACTTTGCAATTCTACGATTAAGAACTGGCGGTGGTTATCGCGAGAGCAAAAACATGATACCATCTAGTTCATGTTAGAGAAACAGCTCGCCGCTGAGAAAGGTATGTGGGATTCTGAGTGTATTGAGAAGAACAAACAATTTCGATCTTCATCTTCTTATTCCGGAGACAGCTGTTCCACTCAAATTCCACAAGCTGGCACGGTTTAGTGTTAACCGGAGATGAAGAGAATTGGTTACTTTTGTCATGATAAAATTCACTGATAAATTATGTGTTTTCAGATCACCTTTTATTTTTTGATGAAGTCAATAATGAACATAAGAATTTCATGGCCAACATATTACTTGACAGTGCAGGTTTACAATCCAAATGGTACAAAACGTTAGCACCATACAGTGGGGCGAAACAAACAATCAGGATATATTACTTTTATTTAGCATTTCATTATTATTGTCACTAGTATGGTACTATTAATCGACAAGCTGAGCTAAATAAAACCACACAGCTAATACGTTGTCTCTAGGTCAGGGCTAATGAATCAAATTTGAGGAATAAATAAGCATTATTTGTTTCCTATAGCGAAGCTGTTTAAAAAAATACACTATAAGCTTAACTAACAATCGTTTAGTGGGAGAATTGAAAATATTTATATTTTTACTACATATTACACCAAAAAATTTTAATTGTTGGTAAGATTAATAAAAAACGATGATATTTATGATGAATGTTTGTTTCAGTAAACCATTTTTTTTCTTACTTAGCTTCTCGAACTCCAAGCAGCAAGCTTTTGCATGGAATTGAATAGTGACTAATGCAAGCATATGTGCAACGGTGCTTAACAACGTATGCATTCTGAACAAGCTTCAAGGCATTATAAATCTTACTTATAAAGACAGATTTCACGACAACGATGGCAGTTGCAAGATGACCTTTAATCCGGACTGGAAATCTCGCACTACGGAAATCTTGTTTCTTGAACTTCATTGGCCACTTCAACGTCAAAAACAGCGTTTCAATTTCAGTATAACGTCTGTGTTGCTTAAAATTCAAGAATGTATCACTATCGTCGTATCGTGCAACTTGAAAGAAGGAATAAGAACAAGGCAGAAGCAGATACAGAAAAATGATATTAGGAGTCACACATGTTCCTATTTGATATGTAACATCTCAGACTTTCCTTTGAAGTTTGAGTTATTTCATTTGGATTTGTAACTCCAATAGTTGTTTGGTTAAAAACGCGAACAAGATTCCAACCTGCAACGAGTTTAGTTAAGCAATTTGTGTTAAACTTGCTTTAAAATATCATCACAAGTAATCAAATAACCGGTTTTATCGCTTCATTCGCACGGTATTCTGGACAAAGTAGCACATTAGACGGCGTTTTTTTAAATACATTTGGCTATTTTCAGACAGTATTGAATTCTTCGTAGGTGACACCATTTGGTTGGATGGTCGGATCGTGGTACCGGCATCTAAGAATTCTTTCAGAAGATGATTTTTAGTATGTAAATTTTGAACGAAACGCTTAGAATCGAAAACAATAATAATAACAAACGAGAAGTATATAAAATTTGTTGAAATGATTTGTACTTAGATACGTATGTTAAAGGGTATGAATCTTTTGTTGATTGGAAGGAATGATTTTTTGGGAATGATTTACAGTTAATACATTCATTACAGTGGAAATATCTTTATCTAGTTCGTTTCTATTTAAACGCACCAAATAAGATATTGAAAATGCTACCGACAGTAGCGTAGAATACCGTTATCATTAATCGAATGATTATCGAATATCATTATCTTTAACAACAGATATTTTTTTTACTCATTACAGGTAAGAGATATTCAGAATCTCTTGCGGGCACACTTCTACCAGACTGGATAGGTAAGTCGCTTTTTATTTTTTGGTTTTTATTGTTATATATTTTATTGATCTTTTATTATTTCAAATCTACATGTTGAACTTCTTCGTTGTGGAATATACTGTTTGATTTATTATTAGTTTTTTGCTTAAATTGTTTATAATATATGATTGAGTATATTATAATTTGTAATCATGTAACGAAGATTGATGTTTGAGTTGATTCACTTAAGTATATGTTGGCATAACCTATTGTTAGCTTACTAATCCATTTGGTGAAAGTTTGTTGTCCGTCAAGTATTAATATTGTGCAGCTATCGTAAGCAATATTTTGAAGCGTGTTCAACTAACGACGGTAAGCAAGTACAATTGTGTCTAAATATATGATCATATAAAACAAATATATCAAATTTGGTTGTTTTGTCATTCTTAATCCTATGTAGCAAAATGTGTTTCTAAATTATAATTATCGTATCAAGTAAAACACGTGCTATGCTGGCAATTTTTATAAAGTCTTATAATGTGACCATTTAAAACACATTGTCCGTTATAATGGAAACTAAAATCTCAATTTAGAGTCTTTCATGTTTTCCGAAACGGTGACATTGAAAATCGATTGTACCGAAATAGAATGGATGTAATCCGTTTGATTTGGATTGTTTTATTATTACGGGTTTCGTGCTCAGTGGTTTTGTTGGATACGATTCAGATTGTTTACAAAATGTATCAAACGATCGGTACTTCAATCAGCTTTAAATGAACACCATCAGAGATATGGGTCTCTTTTACTGTATGGACAACGTTTGTACTGAAAGCGAACCCAGCAATCGTTGAGCTCGTGTGAAAAGAATGGTATTGACGCTACAGAGTGGCAGAAGCGAGAGGTAACTACAGCCAGCGGTCACATAGCGTGGGCCTTGCGTTTGTTTACTAAATGAAAGAGGCCTATCCCAGTAATGCAGCATGCTCGGTCGTTGAAAAGGCGCCACTTAAAATCTGTGTTTGAGAATTGTGTGTGCGTTTGTAAATAAACAACTTCAATAGTTTGAAATGAAAAAAACAGTTACATAACAACGTGCGTGAAATGTTTACGCCACGGATCACGAAAAGTCTACTGTCTATTATGCGTGCTGTCTAGTGTGTCTCCATTGAATGGCTCTCCTGTTGCGGCATTAACGAAAAAGAGACGCAGACATATCATAATATTGGAATTTGATCACCCACCGCTCCAATCGCAACTTTCATCAACTCATGACTAGTTTTCAATGGCAATTAGTGAAGTGAAGAATTGATTTCTTCTTTGCCAAGGTGCTCCGTTAGAAATAATAGATATAACTTGCAAGATTGATAACAATAAACTAATCGGTATGAATTAAATTAGGTTGAAATTCATAGAGATTGTATTGAAAATAATTGAGCAACTGTACGGTATCATATCATACACGAATGCAGATTTTCTACAAATTCTTAAGATCCAAGAGTATTCTTAGTTGTATATTCCTACAAGTAACGTGCCACTGGGTTTAACAACAATCAGGCAATCGAATCGATTTTGATTTGAGCACTGCTTGGTATTTTATTTTCATTGCGTGGTGAGGGTTAGTGGGACATAAAGGCTATGTCTTGATTTATGCATGACAGAATTGTTACTACCGTTCCGTGAAGCGGTTTGGCCCGGCTCACTACTTCGATATTGACTTGCCAGTTGCCAATACCTGCTGGTTCAAGGATTAATCGATAGCTAAACTGTCGATCACTTTTGTTTTATTTTTATATCTGGCGCCTTACGTTTCGTCGAAGCGTCAGTGGTTGGCCATGCTGGTTAACAGCGCTGCGGAACCCGCAACCTGACAAACGATTCATCAATCAAGAGTGTGTTTATGTTGCAAGCATTCTTCGCCACTTGCCGACTGCACGGCACCTAGAAGAATTTTGCTTTTATCTTCCGCAAGCCGTAATGTGAGTCTCGTTCCGTGTTGGGAAGTTAACAAATAATTATTTTTATAACAAGTACACGTAAGTATATGTATTTTGCGCTATTTGTAAAATCGTAATACATCATTAACAATTCTATACAATGTAATGTTGTGTTATAAATGTACATTGGATTTATTTCAACTAGTTCAAAAAGCAGCTTGTTATATTATGCATGGTCAGCTATGACAATCTACATCATTTAGCATACTTTTATAAAATATCCTTGCTGTATAATATTTTTTCCTTTGCGGACAGCCGAACAAATTTCTTTAACATTCAAAGCAACTGCTTTGCTCACAATGTGTGGAATGCCAGCTTTGAGGAAAAATCATAAAAACGTAGCTTCCAAACTTCAACAGTGGTATTTTGTATTGAAATAGCATATTTGGAAGAAATGTTTCTAACCCAGCTGTCAGGGTTAGAAGAGAGGGAATGCTCCAAAAATTATTTCTGGTTCAACCAACCGGAAAGAAGGAAGTGAGAAAATAATGATTACTGTAATGGTCATTCGTGGCGCATGGTCATGAATATGAAGGGAGCTAAGTTTTAATAAATTCGTCATTGTAATAATCGGGATGGAAGATAGAGTGGGACACAGAGGAAAAGAAGAAAATGAAGTTGAACGAAAAAATAAGGTGAAGGCTCGAGAGGGGAATCGGATCCTTGAGGTTGGGTTATCGTAATATGGAGAACAAGAAAAGAGAAAAACTAGAGCGAGTGAGAAAAATCGAAAGTGGGAGCTAGAACTAGAAGAAATAGGCAGCAATATACATTTCGTATAATTTTAATGGCCGCTATGTTCTAAGCAATATCGCGTCTATAAGCCAGTGGCTAATGGCTTGTTTTAGGGTGATATTTGTTACAAAAGCCCATTTCAAACTAAATGGAATGTACTATTTAGCGGTGTTCACAAAAGTGGACGAGCATATATAAGATGATTCGGTGAGCCCATGATTAATAATAACTCAAGCTGCTCTAGGTAGTAACTGGTTTCGGTCGTCGCTCTTTTATGTAATCCGTAGAATAGTTTAGTTGGCTTAGAATGAAGAGCTCGTACCTTTTTGGGCGCACTTCACTACTTTCATACATTTAGCAAAACAATACCGAAAAAAAAGACCAAACTCGTACAAACTAAACAGATATTTAACATACAGATGTGTTACATAAAGAAATTTAAGTTTAAAAACGTTAGATTCCGAAGGCGCATTGTTAGTTGAATGTGGTTGATATTTCCAGTTATAAAGTAACTTCCCAAATACGGGATTTCAGTCCAGTTACGAACCAATTCGTCACATGCAGCAATGGTTTATGATTTGTTATTTTAGAGGAATGCATTGGCTTTAGTTCTCAAAGTGGCAAACATAGAGTGCACGTTAAATTACACTTCGAAATGGGACTAACACCAGCATGCTTCCGTTGCTACCAAATTTAAATCCGCGCTACGCACCCGCCTCACACGAGACACGCCGTAAGGAATACTAATAACAGCAAAACCAAAAATAATGGTATTAACCACGCCCTAATGTATAGTTTATATCCCATGCGCGCTCTTTCTCGCAAGTTTATGAGCGGTTTTTTCTTTCACGTACCACGCGCGCACCACCCTTCCGAATCGGACAGTACCTGTCTCTAAGAGCCTGGCCTGTGTCCCAAGAGCCACGAGATCGGCTTCTAGATGATTGTATTCATTTGGCTTTTCTTTGTGCGGCTGCAAAAATCTTTAGATCTCGTTTTTCGTTCCGAACATTTATTCACCACCAAATACGTCTTCGTCGTTAACGCCAGGTCGGCGGCGTTGTTTGCTTCGATTTTCGATTCATTTTTCCTCTCAACCTACAGCACGAAACGGTTTTCTGTCCTGTTCTCTCGGTCGTACCTTTCGGTTTTACACACACGTTGCGACGTCGTAAGGTAGAACATTCACAGGCTTCTGAAATTCCAATACTCCGTGGTGAGCACGCTGAAAGCGCGACCGAACGATGGTAGCAAAGAAAGAGAACGAACGATGACGACGGTTAGTGATTTATAGCAGTCAGCGACAGAGATTCGAGCAGTTTTGCGCCTCCAAGCATGGACCGCTTTCGTGTCCAGGAAAGAGGAAAGAAATGGGTTTGTCGGAGGAACGCTTGGAGCGAGATAGATTGCTTCGAAAAACGGGCACCGCATAAGTTAAAGGGACCCAGTTTCACGTGTTTACGGGCATATCTTCGAGTCGACGATAACAAAAACGAATGCTCGAATGGTCGCCGGGAGAAGAAGTTTAGATGATTTATGTGTTGACATAGTTCGTTCTTCCTCTTTTCGGATTGGATTGGGGCGAAAGGCAAATTCATCTCCCCATTACACTTTGCCTCTCCTACGTGGCATTAGTGTCATCCATCTTTTGGCATCCATTGTCCCAGTAACCATTGTAGGTGGCCTATGTTACATACAAGTACGCAAGCCAACCCTATTTAAGGGCGACTGCAGTGTGATGTGAGATGAACTAAAATTTTCGGGATTCCTCCCCAATTTTTTTTTGCAAGCCGACGATTTCGTATTTTCAGATTTGTTCTAGTCCTCTCCCTACCATTGTGGTAAATATGTATCACCAGGACACACACTCTTCGGGAACGGTGGGCGCGTAAATGGTTGTTATTGTAGGTTAGCCTAATGGAGCTAGGGCGAGGGTATGCTAGCTAGTAGGTAGAAAGACATTTGCTCCCGTGAAGCAAGTAGGAAATTGTGCCATTGGCGTTGCACGAATTTTGCGCTTATGTTCACCTTATTTGATATTAAAGGTGATTAAAGGCCTCAAGAACAGCATAACGCATTCACAATAGGCCGGATAAATTTTTGACATAGCCAAAAGAGCACGTGTTTCCACCTATTCAAAAAGGTTTTTTATGTTCAAAATCTACTATTACATAAGTTATGCCTGGCTTGAATGGATCCCGAATGTAAAATAGTTGTTTGATCGTAATTTGAATTGTACGCCTTAATAACTAATTCCAGAGTCATTAATTTTCAATTCCATTTAATGTATAAAAATATTTCTAAAATGTGTGTAAACAATATCACAAAAACAACCATATTAAAATCATGTAAAATCCGTAATTATATTAACTGCTGTTCACAAAATACTAGAAAACTGTTTGACCATGATTGTACTAGAAATCCTTATTTCGATTGCTCCTATTGCTCGATGGAACGAATCGTTCTTAATGTTTGACAAACAACACATTTTCAATCCTAAAATCAATAATTTGCATTAAGCCAATTGATCAAAACGACTTATGGTGGGAAAAAATGCCGCAGGTAATAAAAGATACACGATATTCTGGTTAAAAGAATGAATGTTAAAATGCCGCCTTTATGCCGACACATAATCATTCTCCATGAAAAATGAGTGTTGCTCCGATGGGAATGGTCGACAAGGTAACGCGTCGCTCCCTTTCTCCGTAACGTTGCGTAACTACCCAAGCGAACACGCACACACGTACGATGAACGGGACAGAGTATAGGTGAAAAGTAACTGCATTGAGTAAGTGTGCGTGATATGCGAAGCGAAATTCGTCATGGCGTCGATTGACGGATTTCCTACATGTACGGAAAATGGGTTCGAATTTTCACTTTGGTTTTAACAACCGTCGGCACTACATTACGTAAAAAAACTTTATTTCACCCCCACAAGCTAACAGATATTGACACGTTATTATTGGTAAGGTTTCATAGCACACTACACACGTCTAACACAGTTTAATTCTGCACGCTGCAAGAATGCATCCACAAATCATCGCCCCGGAACAGACACAAAAACAAACCATAAAACTCTTGACGAATAATCTTGCTCATGGACCGCTGGGAATGGTGAACAGTACGGGAAAGCATGCATCGGTAGAGCCAACCTATCATGTGCGAACGAGCAGGCACTATCCGACGATGCTGAAATAAGCGAGATGGCTTCGCTTCGACAACGCGAAAAAGGATGGCAACATCTGCGGATCGGCTCAGATGGCTACAGTTGCCATCGAGAGAATGCAATATGGCAGCTTTTCGTTAAGTTTTCGACCTGAGCGAGCCGACACGCACACTCTCTTGCACAACTTTCGATGAGTTTTATGATCTCAAGAGAGCGTTTAGCGGCAAATAAGCACCGTCGTTATGATTTCGCATCCACATTAGTACGTAGTTTATTCGTCGCGTGGAGATTGAAGAGATAAACGTTTTATATTTGTAGCAATGGTTACATTTACCTGCATTGTTTTCGTTGAAATTTTGCTATGCGCGCAGATTGAAATGCGTTTGACCAGCACGAGGGAAGAGAGAAATACTCTATTGTACTTCACGAATGCATTGCAGTAGGTAAACTCTTCGCGAGTCTACAATTGGGGTTTCGCTTCAAGGGAATAATTGCCAATGAGCAAAACGGTTTGCCTTTGGTCAACCTTTTGGTCGATAATTCTGCAATATTACAGCATTGGCATTAAGCCAAGCATAAACGTTACCTTTTGGCTATGGAGTAAAAGATGGTTGGATGAAGCGTAAAGCATGCGCTGCAACAGTATTATGTTGGTGTTTGCTTGCGGTTTGCTTGGCACGAAGTGAAGTAAGAATGATTGTCTCAGGACGTTCGTACCAAAGAGCCTTTAGCAGGGTGCAGAAAATTTCATCTCCACCGTAATTGTACCAATCAAGTCAAATTATCCGCTTCGAGGAAAGCAAGTAGTTTATTTTAATTTTCGATTTCATGGTGCATTTCGGTGCCATTTTCAATGGAACATAGCAACGAGGAACGATGGCCTTCATTTCATTTTCTGATTGTTGTAGAGATCGGAAAATTGCTTCAAATCGATCCTGAACAGGCGGTGTATCGATTCCATCAACACATCGATTCTGAGTTTAATGTTTTTACCGTTAGCACGGTCCTGCGGGTGGTCGTGATTATTTTAATAACTTTAAACAGGGTATTTGATGGAAAAGTATTATTACTCTCTGGTGTTTCTCCTCGCTTGTGTTACGAAACTGCGAAGGGTGAGATGATTTAGATGATAGTTTTCTAAGAACTCGATAGTGGGATATGCGCGGTCCTTTCAATCGAGATTCGGCTGTAGACCTTGTCTCGATCTTTTATCATTGAATCGAGCATAAGCTTACTGTGTTGTCTCGTTTCAGCTTTCGATGCAAAAGGCCATGATACACCAGCCGCGTAGAACTGAACGATATGCTTTAGGTGTTGTTTTCTGGGACTTTTCTGCGCATTTGTCCATCTTTGTTTTTTTTTGTTTAACAGCCTTTTTGGTGCTGCATTTTAAACGGGGATCTATTTTTTATCCATCCTACCATCTTCGTGGCCACAGGTCTACTGTTTTTGGAAAGGATGAGGTCGTGATTTACAATCCTTTGAATTCCGGTGCTATGGAAAACCCAAGCTTCGATGCTCTTTCTTGGTACTGCAGCCGTTCTTTCAACGTTTTTTTAGCTTAAAAGGCTAATGTTTTCAATGTGTTAGAGACGTGAATGTTAGGTAACGATTCTGCGTTGCAATTTTACAATCAGTTTTTGTTGAAAGCCGTTGGAAAGCGGTCAGAATTTCGAAATGTTAGAAACGCATTCGCAACGAATTGCAAGTAGCCAAAAAATGTCATGAATTCGAGCGGCCGCAAGCGTTTCATGGTGTCATAAAAGTGACCAATCGTTTGTTGCAGTACTTGTCTGCTGGTGGTGCTTTCCAGGAAAAGTGAAAGGTGTTTTGCATTGTGGACTGGGATCGACGGATACAAAAACCTGACAACATGCCTAAATTTTTATGGTTGACCTGTAGAAAAATTTGACGAACAGGCAATAAAACTGAATGACAAAGGAAGTAATCTACAAAAGATAGTGTGAAGTGAAAGTTACGTAACTTTTCGAATGACTCGGTCGTAAATTTCGACCGGGAATATCCTACCATGCACTGCATGTCTAAGAGCATCAAGGTTCAACATTCATAACAATTTAAAAATGCAGGTAAAAAGTGTAGCAATCGAAAGCAATTGCATCTATAGAAATGTTTGTTAAATTTAATGAAAATGAAACAAAGATTGATACTTGGTATGCAATTATTTGAATATAACAATTCAATTTTGAATTCTCTTGATATTTAAATATTGATGCATACCATTGTTTCATAGCATATTTTATGTTTGTGAACAGTGCATGAAACATCCAGAGATAATTCTAGTGTAAGTTTTCGTTGAAACGGTTAAAGCCAGTAAAGTAAGATATCATGAGATATTATCATGTTTTACTGTAAGTAAAGATTGTGAAAATGGGTACTGGTATATTACGTCTATATGCACTTAATTAAATGGATAATTAAATGGATTAATAAATGGATAATTTTGCGAAATACAATGAAAACTAAGTGGTTGAAATTGTATTTTTTTCTGTTTTGTTTGAGTGTATATTTGTTTTTAAACTGATACGATTATGTTGAAATTAAACCAGTACTTCATTAACTAGGACGTACAGTGCTATTAACTAGGTTTTGGGGTTCGTTTGTTGCTGTAGAATGCGTTTCTTTTGCATAAAAGAACAAAATACTACCCTCTTGCTCTATTGAAGCATATATTAACCAATAAAAACGGACTTCAACGGTTATAGTAGGATTTTATACATGGCATGCAGCGAAACAGCATTATTTAAAACTATATTAAGCAAAGCAATTGAGATAATCGACAATGATTATGATTTTAAGATTATATGTTATTTATACATTAGGGTTCGGTGTGTAGATATTTATGTGAAAATGGTGATACAAATTTTTTGAGTTTCATATAATCAGATATTCACTGAAATCAGTCACAACTTATCAGTAGCTCCTATAGAAGTTCAGTGAAGGCCCATTGATTATAATTAATATTAATTTGATTTTCTTTGTCAAACAAGTCAGTTAGTGTTAGGATCAGTAATAAACTTGCAACGAGTTGCAAACATTTTTTATAGTTATATTGAAATATGTCAGTTTATTTCATGCTGTATATAATATATGAACAATATCTGTGTTTCTACAAAGGAGGATTTCATATTCATATGTAGTACATAAAATTTGTCTATTTCAAATTTAAAATAAGATAATGAGTATATAAATTCAGTTGTTCAGAGTACTGGTTGTACGTATAGACACAAGCATAATGCAAGCGATGCAACCAATTCCTGAAAACAGTGAATAGCTAATGAGCAATGAATAATGTTTGATATTGGGCGCTCATTACTGTATGCGGAATCTGGATGGCACTGCACGAAATCATAACCAAACTGGGATATATAGTGTGGTACGACAGCAATACGGAAGATAGCAATAACCTCTTGCCATCTTTTTCGAACTACGGTAGCGAGTGTGAATTTACGGGAAACGGATAATTTTGGAAAGCATAACCGCAACATACAATCGACCGGTTATTCAACAACAGAAGTAAGAGTAATGTGGACGAGAGTGGATTTCCAACGGGGTTTCGATGCTTTATTCGACGAATATCAGGAAATCGCACATAAAACTACAATTCGCATGTCGAAGAGTCGTTGTACGTGCTCAATAAAAGCATAAAAACGTATCAAATGACAGAGTACCGGAGATGCAGTATAAGCTCTGACCTTTCTATCGAACTACGTGCGCTCACTCAGTCAGATGAATAGTGGCTCTTTTAATGACATTTCAATGAGGTTGCAAAACCCAGGAAAGTAGCAATAATGCTGCTATCCAGAGTCTCAGATAGCATGGAATAGCAATAGATGTGATATAGGCGATTATTCATTCAGAAAATCAATTCCAAAACTTTGCATTTTTTTAAATTTGTTTCCCCAGATTGTCAAACTTGGTTTTTTGTTTACGAAACACATATGATTAATCGTAAAATATAAACATATGAATAGATTCTGCAAAAAGTCGTCTATTCTCAAAGGCTTAAATTTTATAGCTAACTATTTATTTATTTATTCTAATTTTCAAATTGTTGATAAGAAATGTACGAATTTTGAAAAGATTACATAATATAGCACAGCGAAATAAGATGATTAAAATAATGATAACAGTGTTTAGGAAGCATTTATCGTCACTAATTACGATTAAAAATTTGACGAACAAGAACAGTTTGCATAATTTTATATGTTTTTATGTGTCTAAAATCTATTACTTCAAGATATTGATATAACTCGTT
The DNA here is from genome assembly GCF_943737925.1 of Anopheles nili. NCBI lineage: Eukaryota > Metazoa > Arthropoda > Insecta > Diptera > Culicidae > Anopheles > Anopheles nili. Next base: position 47,953,813 of record NC_071291.1, on the reverse strand, counting down.
GCGGAAATTATAAGCAGCGTTTATTTTAAAGGAAATGCCATCAACAGCAGCATTGCCATTCTATTTTATACATTTTAACATCTTCCAGTTATGTTCTCTAACTGATACTATTAAGCATAATAAAAACTTTTCCATAACACAATAACCATGTTCAAAACATAGACATCTCGTGATGATGATTAATATGACATCTCATGAGAGATCACGTAAGCTTTATTATTCCGCATTGCCTGCGGACGTAAATGATGGCTGAACAGGTTCTAAGAGAGCAAATAAAGGCTGAGACCACAGAGGCAACGGTGTGCATGCTGGTTGAAATTATATGAGCCTCAAAACAACGTTATACACAACAAGTTTTATGAGTGTGTTTATCAATACATTCGTATGGAAATGTAGCAGAAAGGAAATATGATTAAAAAAGCGAGGTATGTGTGTGTTGTGCCTATCGGCGAATTGGGCTCTTGGTTGCAGTCAATTATATAATTTCATCTCGGTTCAAACGCATCGTCCTGCTGGCTTCGTTTGGCTCGCTGAGTTCACCAGTCGTGCAAGCTTTCCTTTTAGGTGACCAGTCACTTTGGAAAACAACCCGTGCTTAAGGGCTTGACAGATAACGCGGCAATTAAATATATTATTTTGCCTTTGCCTCCCTACCGTAATTTTGATGCAGCGAGATGGATGGAAAACACAAATAAACAAAAAGAAAGAACCTACGAGCGAAAAAGACAAGCGGGGGTATGCAGTGCGGAAGAGAAAAGAAAAAGTGCGAAAATGATAAAAAAGAAAAGAGGTAGAACACAATACACAGCGAATTGCTGTTGCAGGGTTCTGATCGAAAATGATACTTTTTCCTTCATGGGTTGCTTCGGTTTCCATAGGCTCGATATACATGGCGACACCGCCATTACGAAAGTGCATCGCGTTACCGTTTCTCTCTGCAAACATTTTGATGCAAAACAAATGGGTGAAATGCCGGAGGAGAGGATTCTTGAAAAATATTACAATTGGAAACTAATTGGCAATATGAGTTATGCTTGCGTTTTCGATAGTAAAATGACTGCGGAGCAGGTAATTTTTAATTATCAGATGACTTGCAGAGGGAATTCGAAAAAGACAGAGAAAGAGAGAGAGAGAGAGAGAGAGAGAGGAAAGTTATGAATACTGCATCGAAAACTAAGATGAAGCACTCGAATCATGCTAACATACTTATTTGCAAATACTACACAGTTTGGAGAGTAGTTGGTTTGTTTGAGATAAATTCATTAACATGCATATATACGCATTATTTTTTTATAAATTTCTGATGTATACGTATATTTATATATATATATATATATATATATATATATATATATATATAGATATAGATATATATATATATATATATATATATATATATATATATATATATATATATATAGATATAGATATATATATATATATATATATATATATATATATATATATATAAAGATATATATATATATATATAAATATATATATTTATATATATATATATATATATATATATATATATATATATATATATTTATATATATATATATATATATATATATATATATTTATATATATATATATATATATATATATATATAGATACGTATATTTATATATTAAAATACACATATATACATGTATATATATATATATATATATATATATATATATATATATATATATATATATATATATATATATATATATATATATATATATATATATATATATATGTATAATTTTTTTTAGTATCACAGAGGGTTCAGGTTTGCCTTGAAATATTTTCAATTGTAACAGCTTCACGTTTGAACTTGAATAAATAATTAATTGGATTTTTCACTCGTATGTTAGAATTTGAGCCTGATGGTGTTTTTCTTGTATGTCAAACTAACATGTTTTGCAGGTTAAACGTGCAGACGGCGTATTGATTTTCTCTTTGTTTTGATGCAAGAATGATTATTGAACGGAACAAGAGGCTTAAACTACAGTTAATTCGTAACATTGGTGTTCGTATTTTCAATTGAATATGCAATGTAAATTGGAAGAGTTGGGGATTTGTTTTTTTTTTGCTGCCGAGGGACAGTTTACCCGCAATCGATGAGGCATTTGCGAGTAAAGGTGTTTTACAAGTTTCTTCAGAATAGGGGAGCTGGTTGATGGTGTATCTTTCATGCTTCCGAGTTGAAAAATGCTATCCCATTTGCAGCATGCATTCGTTTTGCCTGTCAGTATTATGCGGGACGTTTTGATTGTACCATTCTGTTACCCGTTAAGGGGCTTCATCCTAGACGGCTCCACAAAGAGAATAGAGGCCGGGGTAGTGTGTTTTTGATTTCACTGTTTTTTAAGAACGAAGAAAAGCCTCCGTTTTAAAAGGGGTTAACTGGAGTGCGGTGAGACATTCAGGTTGCAGCGCAAAGTAAGCTATGTTAAAATACGACATGCGACTGAAAAAAAGAATGACCCGGTGATAAGACTAGCAGAACGGCTCCTACCGTAGCAGACACGTAACGAAAGGTGATTATCTAAACATTATTCATGTTGGCCGTTTTGTTGTTGCTTTCTGCTCCATTCGATGTCCATGGTGGTTCAATAGGACAATTCAAGCTATACAAAAGGGGTTTTTACTGCTGGATGGAGAAACCGCGTGTTTCGATCGCGAATAAAACTCAGCAAGCCGCATTGAAGAAAATGTAAACTTCATGAATTCGAGTTTGCTCAGTTGGGCAGAAGTAAAGAGCAACCAAAACGACAGGCAAACCCCGAACACCGTTGCATCAGTTCATGCGAATGCGAAACTAAGTTTTGTTCAATACGTCGTCCACTACCGCTGCAGCAGACCACGGGACAAAATGGGATGTCGCTACGGTACATTGCTATGGCGTTCTTGACTAGAAGCAATCCTTAGACACAATACCATCATACCATCTCAGCACAATCTCATATGCTGGGAATGCTATTTGCATATGTGCATATGTTCGAATGTATATGTCAGTAAGATTGGTAAAAAAACAGAAAGAGTGGGTGAGAGAAAGTAGACAACAACCAGAAACCAGAACAATAAAAATTGTTTTAGAAAAACTGCAAGAAAAAACAATTTAAACACAATCATATATAGAAAAGCATTTTGCAACAATTACGTATATCAGTCTGCTATATTGTTTGAAGTGGTGGTTGTGATTAATCTTTATATAAATGTCAGGTGTCGTTTCACTTTTGGGAACGATTGTTCATCAACGGGAAGAGAATCATTGCACATTGTAAAAATGCGTCGCATATTCCGACTTGCAGATAATATGGCTTAAAAAACAAAAACAAGTTAGATTTCATCTTACTGTTGCGACATATGTACCTTCGTACCTACGTAATTTTCACTGCATGTGTCAATAGTTTTTTTACAATATTCGTATACCTTCTTTTCCTATGTGAGTCTCCATGCATTATTGGTATTGGTTTAAAAGTAGAAAAAAAAGCACTGCACAGACACTGAGTCCGACGGTGAAGCTATTGCCTTCAATTTTAGCAGTGTTGTAGCATGTTACGAGATTTGAAGCATTTTCCACTTTTATGTTGTCTATTATTGCAAGTGTTTTTCAAATTATCTTATCAAGACACGAGAGACCTAGTACTTTAAAGTCACTACTATCTTTATTACACCAACATTTCTTTTATCAAAATAATTTCTTCTTCAATAAATGGTTTTTTTTAAATTTTACAAGGTAGACCCAACGTTAAATAATACAATAAATTTTCAAATTCTATGGATCATTGGACAGTTCGATTGACCTGGATGACTGTTGAACGTACGATATTTCTTACCATTGATTTGAACGTACAATATTTATACAGTTATTGGATTGTATTTATTGTCTGCCTTAGAAGGCAAATGTGGGAGGCCAATAACATACGTTCCTTGTTAAATCCTCACATGGAATGATTCAACTAATTTTTTTTTTGAAAAGCCTACTGTTTAAAGTCATAACTACACTTGAAATAAAAAGTATGATTGTTTTCAATGCAAGCGAGCAGAATGCGCATTATAGAATAATGCATTTTTATCAGCCCTCCCTGAGGAGGGTGGGGAGATAAAATTAATAAATTATAGTTACCATACTTCATTATACAAGAGGAAAACTCAGAAGCAGCAACGAAAAACTAAACAAGGAGCATATATTTCAATTATTAAAACAAATTCTATCGATTTATTTGTCAGCTTTGAAGTCACGGTTTTATAAAGTTTTTATTGGCATGTCATATTTTCACATGTATGATATGTATGGGTATGTCAAATACACAAAACAATATTCACAGAGTTGATTCTAATTATATTTCAAAATGGCTTCTGACTAAAATATCTTAACAGGTTTTTCCCCAACAAGCAAATAGTTGATACTTCTTAACCGGTGTTATTAATGTAACATAGATTCAGTGTCAAAATAGGCAGTTCTTTGCTACAAAAGCATTGAGCAAATTTATTTCTTCTACTACCGGGAAAAATGGATAAAATAAATCAATGTTTTATTACAAATTGATTGCGTTTTTAGTTTCAATAAAAACATTTTCTCACTCTTTAGTATCATCGATAATTATTGCTAATGTCGATGGTTAACAGAATATGTCGATGGTTAACAGAAAATGCTTATTAACTATAGGCAAAAGAGAAGAGTAGATGATTTAGGTTGACCGGAGAAATATATGCTCAAATCGCGATGAAAAATCTAATAGATTTTTGTCGAGATACCGTTCCCAGAGAATAATAAGATTCATAAAAACAGAAATATAAGAGCCCTTCTAACTATTTATAGGAGGACTAGACATTTCAAGTACAGTAATATGCATTATTCATGATCATGTATAGAATCGGAATCACTCGTTATCGCTAAAGCGCATGTGTTCTAGCTTTAGCTTTTTTTTTTCCAAAAAACTCTTGAAATGAGACAGAGACAGCTCTCAACGAAAAAACGGTTTGTGAATACAGTCAAACTCAAATCTTGTGACTTAGGGTAGATGCGTATTTATAATGTTTTTTTTCTTCATATTTTCGTTTTGAAGTTAGCACTTATTTTTGAAGAGCTGTTATTTTTGCGCATATTTGGCCTTCGTGAATGTCCTTCTCCAGATTTCATGACCATAAGTTGCATAAAAAATCCGGATAACATTAAAAACAGCAAAACATAATTTCACAGTGTCCTTTCACTGTGTTGAATTTTTATTACCGGCTTGGCTTAGAAATCATTAAGTGCATAAATTCAAAAGTTTCTTTGCTTCTACATGAGGTGAAAAAAGCAATCCTCATATAATGCTTTATTAGCTTTACTGTGTTTTACATCTTTCTTTGCAATTATGACTCACCCTTGAAAAGTCAAAAATGAAAATTTTCAAGACAAATGTCATAGCAAACTCATAAACCCTTACCAGTATAAAAAACTGTATGCTCTATTACAGGTACAGAATGTTGCTTTCTATTTTTCGCCACAGGGATAATGTGTTTTTGCTTCAATATCACAATGTGTTATTCAAAAGATGCGTTAATGCAACAATACAAGGATGTATTTTTTAACGGAATTGTCCTTTATTTTAGTTCTGTTATCCAGGGAAATTTTCTGTTACTCTGTCTGGCATTCCTCTTTTTCTCCTGCGCCCAAAGAAAACTTTCTAATTTGAGCAATAAATCATATTTTAAGGTCCGAGAAGTGTTTTGTTTTCAAGGTGATGTTCCTTAAGCGAATGCTGAAGTTTTTTTTGCCTTTTTATCCTATGATGAACAAAAGATTCTGGTTTGTCAGTTAACCTCTAGCAAGCGAGAATTGATAATATTGAATATTAAAAATGCATGCCTCCCAATAAAGGCACTTTGCACAAGAATTTGAACCATATCATATGAATGAAATTGTCTCGTGGTAAGGTCGAAAAACTGCATGTGTGCAACATGGAATGAATTGATAATGAATGAATACACAACAATAGAAATATCTAAACATTGGACCAGGCTCATTTTGATGGTGCATCAGAGTTCAGAGCTCAACAGTAATACCATTTTAATCGATTCTCTGTTCCTCGATAAAGCTTTCAGCAGCAACATAGTGTAGCTTGGTCACCATGTTTAAATTGGCAATTTTTAATGGGTTTTCGAAACGTTTTCGTCTTCAGCGAACTTCACCCACACCCATGCATTGTTCTGAAATAACGGCATAATCGTAAAGTACAATATTTTAATAACATAATTTATAACTCAATATGGGCTAATGTGATAACAAACGCATTAAACCGAGTTTTATTAATTGCTCTCATTTTTCGGCCTCCGTCCCGCGTGCGTTCCAGCCATTCTATCTACATGTCAGCTAGGCGAGGTTTTCCGTGCATCGATGGCATCATGGAGTGAGAGGAGATTTTATTTGGTCGTCGTTCTCTCTCTGGCCGATCCGTTCTCATTCGTTCTGACAGCAACCAACCGCCCTGTTGTTTCAGCGAATTCTGTTCCCATCGTTGCGCTTATCCCTGGGGGTTTAATAGATATATTTTCGATCTTTCCGTGCACATACTATGTCACACGATGAATACGGTATCCCCCAGGCGCATGGCACTTTATGCTGAGTTTGTCGATAGCGGTATTTCGCCATCGATGGAAGCTTTCCTGGATTTGGAGTGCTGAGGTACGAGGAGCGCGATAAATATACCACCACGTGTTGTCGGCAATTTTTGTTGTTTCTATACATGCAGGTGAATAGTTAGATTTTCAGTGGGCTAATGTTTGCGCGCTTAGTGTAGTCACTCTACTCTCCCGCCACCCGTTGCTCCGTTCCGTTGCTGTGTATATTTTTGTTCTGGCGCGTGCGGCACACCATCGGTTGTCTCCACGCAACTGAAAATTCTGCGGGCAATAGAGGTAGCATTGTACTGTTCTCTCTATGCGTAGGCTCAAAAACAACAGACACACGTGCATCGTTTAGTACGATATTTCTCATTTTTGGAGCTTCGGTACTGGATGGATCGTGGTGTGCTTGATCGTTCTTTTCTTCTTTTTGTATTGAATTCGGCTTTTCCACAACTTCCTCAACAACCGTTAACCCAAAAACTGCTTCCTTCTGAATGACGAAGACAATGCAAAATGAGGAAAAACAGTGGGGCAACGAAATCAGCCACGGGTCAGAGTTGGGCGGTAGATGATACATAAATACACACACTGATAAACTCGAAATGGTTTCATAAATTATACGGCCTCGGGTTTTTCAGCTGCCTGAGCGGCAATGGAATGCGAGTACACAGGGAAGATCATTTCGCGTTTTTGCTCGCCGGTGCCCTTCTGACACGGCGGTAGCAATATGGAGCCCCAAATACTCATACACGCACACACGCCATCATGTGCCTGCAGGGAACATTCAACATCCGAAGTGGTTGTAGATACCGTATGTGCACATGTCGCAGACCCCGCTCGTTCGAACGTGTGTGATTTCGAGCTCTCTTGTGCATTCAATTGTGATAGGAAGAGGGATAACGCTCGCTCACGCCTCCCGGTCTCACTCGGGGTCGCTGCTATTGTTGGCGTGTTCATCTCCTGCCCTTCGTTGTTCTAGGCAATAGATAAACAATTCACGCTTACTTGCTGCTGCGACGATGCGGAAACAAGATGCGCGAAAAAGCCAGCAGGATGATCTCGGAAGCGGATAACCGGAAGCTACATCGAATTCTGTATCAGCAATGGAATTGAATCCCTGCGGTGGGACGGGGTGAACGGGGGATTAGTTGCTGCGTTTTTATCGCGGGTGGGTTGCTGCGGATGTTTTTAAAGTTGCAGGGCGATATTTATATTGCCCTTGCAAATCACGTCGTATAAATTTAGACGGTATCTAATTTTCAATAAATCTGCTGTTGCCAATCAACTCAACTTTGAAGTCTCGCCTGCAACAACCGTGCAAATTTACACACTTGGAAAGAATCTTCGGAAATGCTGAATGAAGATAAAAGAGAAGTTCATATGGTTTAAACGAAACCCTCTTCATGTTACAATTTCCAACAACTAGTACAAATACGCATCTTTAGCAATTTAGTAATTGTAATTGTAGCATTTGTTTGCAGAGGCAAAATGGTAATTATGTGTATTTGATGTCGATAAATTCAGCAACAGTATCTTATTTCCTTCGTTCCCGCATAGAACTCAAAACACCTTTTGATAAGTCACATTTTATCCACACAACTTGCAAAAAGTTTTAACTCGTCATTGATAGCATTACGTACTATAGCTTTATAAAACAAGCTATATAATATAAATATAGCGCAACTCAAAACAGCTTCAAAAAAATATTGCCAAAACGAATAACTGTATGCAATGGCAAATAAAAGGTAAATTGAACCACATTAGTAAGAAACTCGATTGCTGAAGAACCTAAAATTTCAACAAAAAAAAAACTACTAAGCGCGGATAATAGTTTGTATTTTATTATGTTTTCAGGTAAGCGATGCAACAAGTGACTTCTCATATGTTCGTAAGTAAACAGGCTTTATGTAGAGCACAGTTCTATACTGTGTTCCAGTACTGATGGTATGATAAATATAAATAACAAAAATTTTAGAGATTAACCCACACGCATATATATATATATATATATATATATATATATATATATATATATATATGAATATATATAAATATATATATATATATATATATATATATATATATATATGTATATATATATATATATATATATATATATATATATATATATATATATATATATATATATATTAATATATTTCTGTATAAATATATATATGTATACATATGTTTATATATATATATATATATATATATATATATATATATATATATATATATATATATATATATATATATATACGTATATATATATATATATATATATATATATATATATATATATATATATATATATATATATATATATATATATATATATATACATATATTTATATGTATATGTATATGTATATATATATATATATATATATATATATATATATATATATTTATCAATACATATATATATATATAGATATATATATATATGTATATGTATATATATATATATATATATATATTTATATTTTTTTATATATATATATATATACATTTATATATATATATATATATATATATATATATATATATATATATATATATATATATATATATATATATATATATATATATATATATATATATATATGTATATAAATGAAAATATAAATATATTTTATTCAGATCGGAATGATTACAATTAAAATTACATTTAGCTTTGTAAACACTAGAGGTCCATCAGTGTAGACTGCGCAAAAGGATTTTTATTATGAGGGAGCTATTTAGCCTTTGGCCTTGCGAATATCCGCCTACGAAACATCTTTTGCAAATAATATAATGGTTGGAAGACGCCACTGTGTTGCCTTTTCTACACATAACAGTAAGAGACTGCTTACTTTAAGTTAAAACCATGTGGTGAAAGAAAAAATCTGCTGAAAAGATTATATACTCTCTTTTTAACCCGCGCTGTATGAAATTGGCATCCTAAAAACGAATCTCGGGTCCTGAAAATGTTCCTGGTTGTGAAGTGAACAGTGGTTCCTATTTCTTCAGCTATCCTCAGGCAAATCGCTGCTGATGAGGATGCTCGTTAAAGAAGAGATAATATATTCATTCATATACATAAAGTATTCTAGCAGAAATGTATCTTTTGGTTTTTGTTTCATTGCAGCGTACCACTGCTATTGTTGTGAATGATATTGTTGGTTACGCCTTATAGCGCTGTTGCTCTAAAGCTTCTCTCATCTACTGAGCAAAAAAATCGATTTTTGGGTGGATTGCACAAAATGCGAATGGTGGAAAGCGTTCAGCTACGATTTATAGTTCACGCTAATATCATTAGGAATACACAATGAGTTGAAAAATCTTTTTAGTATCGGGCAGTTTTGTGGCTATTGTTGCTTTTGGGATCGATATTAAACGATATTAACCTGAACTAAGAAGACGCGACTCGGAAAAAATATCTAAAGACATTATTTGATGTTTAAGAGATATGATGATTTTTATAACTTGAAATTCTCGTTTTAATATACATTGAAAATCAAAATAACAGGTAAAAATTACAACTAAATCAAAGCCAGTCGTTGTCGGTTCATTACTATAGACTATATATTTCCAAAATTTTGTAGGCAAATACTACTAAAATTAAACTGAAACACTTTTACTAACAAACATGACAAACAACAACTAGAAATGTTTTTTATTTGGGTCAAAATTTTAAATATGGCAACTAGAAATGTTTTTTATATGGGTCAAAATATCAAATAATGTTTTTTATATGGGTCCATCGGTTGTTTTGTTACTTTGGAAGCTTTTTCTGGATGATTTTATGATGTTCAAATATGAGGCGTATTGCCTCGTTATCAGAATTTAAATTATATTGATCAGCATTTTGTAATTAGCAACGTTAAAGAATGTGACGCGCATTGGCTGTTTGTCGCATGATGGAGACGAAACTCTTGCGCAAAATAAGTCAACATGAATTCAACGCAAATAAATTGTTTCACAGAAGACACCAAACAGGAGCAGAGATAGGGCTGTGCAGATGAAAAATGTTGTCCAGCAAAATCACCCGTAGCGGTGGTAAAAAATGCGAAAAGCAAGTGCAAAGGAACAGAGTATCAAGCTATGTACGAAAGGAATGAGAATAAAATCATTGTTTGCCGGTCATTATTTTTTGTCTCAACATATTTTCTTCCATTTTGTGCTGCCAAGAAATCATCGCTTCGTCTTCATGTTCGCCAGCTTGCTATTGAGTGCAGAAATCCAGCATTTAATAAAGGCCTGTTTCACGGCTCGACCTGAAGCATGGATCCTGAAGCAAATCGGTTCTTGTGGTTAAAAAATAAACAAGGCAACTTGGATACCGGAGAACCTTGGAAGACCAACACGGCGAATCAACTTGCTCACAGTTCCATCTTTTCTTCAACATGTATGCTTCAAGCGCATCTCTAAAATGAAAAACGCAAAAACGCTCGACACAGTATCTGTGCAGCAGCACATCAGGCATCCAACCGCAATGCATGCTTTCCATTCGGCAAGCCGTTGTTGCATCGATGGTTCCAAAATGCTGGTGGAAAACATAATTTAGACCTCTACCAACGGGTCTGGACCTTGGTTCTCATGTTCCAGGGTTTTTGTTCCATAGGCACGCAGTTAAGTGAACTTGTTAAACTCGAGCCGTTGGCTCGATCGGGTTGACGTAACCCGCGAAAAGGTGAAGCTGAGAAAGGGAGATAAAATAACCAGTTGTAAAATGCAATTGCTTTTAATCGAAGAGCGTGGCAACGGTAGAGAAGGATACGATTTTAATTTGAACGCCCTAGGACGTGAACTTAACGATTGAGGTAAGAAAATTCCTCCCATTGTGGCATGCCCTCTGGGGAATGGCGCGTTGTTTCTTGATTCGTGTCCACTTTATGGTCGATCAAAGACGACGCGCTGGCAGTGTCAGCCTATTCGCTTCGCTGTTCTTTTTCGAAGGAAAGACACTTGTTTACTCCTTGTATGGCTTGAATGTGTGTTGCATGGACGCTTATAGACCGCGGATGGAACTCGTCACGTATGCGGTACTGGTTAACCCTATTGAAACAACTTGCAGGATGGCATCGTGCTCTGGTAAACAGAGCAAAGATTTAATTTCCTTTTAAAGTTAAATTAAATTAAATGTAATTATGTGGATGAGGGTTCGACACCGGTCGCTAGGGAAAGCCGTCGATCTGGACAAGACCGGACAACTACGTCTTTTCCATTGAGCAATGTTATCATTATTCTTTTATTTCATCGATTACGCGAAGAAAGCGTTCAATTAATTTTAATTTGCAAGCTGAAGAAACAGGAACCGGTTATGAGGTGTGCTGCGTGCGTGTTTGATTGACGTTGATTGATGACGACGGACATTTTTCAAAAGCGTTATGCAGCATGGATCGTCAAGGAGTAGAAAATAAACTGTTCGCTGTGGTCAATAAAAAGTTGGCACATGATGCCAAACATGATTGACTGCAAATCGTAAGGTTCTGTTTGGGTTAACACCAATCTTATGCACGATATTATACATGCTTCCACAAAATGTATATGCAATAGTGTTACTATGTGTGATGACGTGGCTATGGTAATCCTATTTGACGATTTGCTATCATGCGCGCATACCATGTGTTTCCAATAATGGTATCATACGAACCGCTATCTCTAACCGAAACAAAGATACATCTAGAGTTCGGTTATCAATCTTACTTTTAGCAAATATTTTATAGAACAAAGCCATTTACACTTATTGAAAGTCTATTATATGAAGTAAAGTCACTGTAAATTTTGCTCAACGTTGATTTGCTCAACGGTTTAATTTACTCCGGTAGGTATGTTCCAACCGAAGGATGAAACATTAGCTTGTTCATAGCTGTGTTTTTTCTGCTTGCTACTGTCAGAATAAAAATGTCTGCTAGCATCAACGCCAAGAAAAGTGCAAGAGAAAACGAACGAAAATGGTACACAAGGGGCATAGCGAAGAATTCTCCTGCATGCTATCTATCTCTCTTGTGGATACATAACGTTCGCTTGCTCTTGAGGCATTAAAAGGATGCTTCAATGAAAGATATTTATGATGTTATTATTTTAGGAATTTCTTAGAGATTTATTACGTTTCTTACTTTATTTGATTACAAAAATAGTTCATTCCAGAAAGCCCTTCGCTTTGCGTTACCCTTGCCCCTATGACGCTTTCTCGTTTTGAAGCAGCAAAACTCATTCGCTCCTCCTATCTAATACACTCTCGTGCGGAGATAGTACTCGGGTCAGGATACGCTAGGACGTCTGTGAGTTGTGCGATAAAATAAAACATACGATAATGAAATTCTGTTCGGATGAAGAATGGACGAACACGAGGTAGTTCAATCGTTTCAGGCAAGATTCATAGCATTGGAGAGAATTATGCAAGGACAGAAAAAGAGCAAAACGAGAAAACTTATTTCTCCGACATCAGACATTTTCACGAGGTCTACATTTCTCATATACGTTGAATCTGATCTCTACTAAAGCCGTACAATTTCTCCGTGCAGCGGAATAATAGAGATCATTCCGTATCCTGTATAAAAGGGGCTGCAAAGAAGATCCCTAGCAGATGATGTTAATCATCAAGAGCCAAAAGCAAATGAACTGACAAGAGCTAAGAGCTGTACGTTACATTCCGTTCGTTACTGAAAACGGACTGGCGAATCTTGTGCAGCCCTGGAGGGCGGTTTGTACTACGGTGTCATCTGCTGGTGGGAGCATAAATGAATTGAATTCAAGGCATGTTTTAAGGTTTTCATAAATCAACGGATGGAAATAACGATAGTTTGGATCGTAATACCTAGGTTGGGAATAGGTATAGGTATGCCTCTTGATTCGATTTTCTCCGCTTTAGAGCATGTTGTATGAACGGTATGTCTTCTGTGCCATCCATAGAACCCTGAGCAAGGTTCTATGTCTTTGAGAGCAAAGCAAAAAGATAAACACACCACAACTTTCTCGAAGTTCTATAATGACTTTTGATTTGTGCTCTCATATCGGATGGCGCTCTCCTAGGTTGCCAAATGTTGCGGCTTTTGTGAGCTTTGCACGGCATGGAACAGTGTTTGGCCTTCTGTCACAGAAAAGTAAAACTTTTCTACTAAAGCTCTGTACATGTTCAGATTCACCATATCGTACCTTCAGCCAGCTTGGTCTTGCTTAAATACTGGCAAGGAAAAAGGAACGGTAGGCCCTACACACACATCAAACGATCCTGAACGGAGCAGAACGGGAGTTGAAATGAGAGCACAACCGGAGTTGGGGTCAGTCCTCATTAAGCCCTGAATATTTTCATTTAACAGATCACAGCTTTTTACACAGGACTCGGTCATAAATTCTCCTGAGGCGCAAATCCTTCGCCCAGGTTAAATCCTTGAGAAACTTTTGCTCCCCTGATCAGCTCGAACTTCCTTCTTTAGAATGCTTGAGAATGCTTCACACAATGGTTGAAAATGTGTTACTCTCACACGAGCGCACATTTCTAAACACATGCTTGTACAAGCTGGTTAACGGAATTTACCTACGAATTATATCACTTTTGTTGTATAGCTGTTCTGAAAGCTAACGACAAATATTGTGATCGACCTAAAACGTGCCTGGTAAAAAGTCGAAGTAACTATACCTGGTTTTGCATTAAGATCCAAAAGTCATAATTGTAGTTTCTCTAGAGGTACAATGATGCAACGTGTAATGGTGTAGTATTATAAATAATTGCTGTATGCTAATGCCGAAAAATTTGGCAGTGTGGTTTAGGCGTTTACATAGAAGAAAACACACACGCTTGCTTTAGCATCCAAGTACGGCCAGTTACCATTTTGTGTCTTTCTGATAGGACTAGAAGGATAGTGAACTTTATCAAGTTGTTTCAGGTTTCTTTGTTTTACAGAATAATATATGTTCGATTTTTCGCACATGAGCAACCTTATTCTCGTGTCATGAGAGCACAATGTACGGTTCTTGCAGTTGCTGTGAGCTACCACGTATAGCGCCGTCCAAGCCCAGTCTCGTAGCCGTGCGCAAACAACCAGAGATTAAGCGTAGATAGAGCAACGGCACTTCCGTTTCCTCACAACGTGTTTCTTTATGCGACTGCATGAGAGAGATGAAGCGCATCGTTGCTGTGGTCGCGCCTTGCCAACATATCAAGTGACATAATTAAGTTTTGTTAAGCATAATGAAAACGAGATTTACGATTCAACAATTTTATTATCTAAGTCTCACATTGTCGGACGCATGATAGTGTTGTGATTTGGTAGTTTCAGTCAAAGCGGATGGTTATCATGAACGATATATGTTTGGTGCAGTGATCTTTGTTGAAGAAATTCTTGGCATTTCATAACGTGGCTGCTTGGTTGATGCAAACCTTGCTAAGGTAGGCTTGAGTAGACATCTTTAGAAAAAGCTGATTTTATTTCCGGTATTCATTTTTCATTCGTGTTGGTTTACATTTATTTTAGCACGAATGACAATAGTTTCATTTCACACTGCATTGTAGACTTGTGAACAAAAGAAGTGAATACCGCATTTTTTTCACTCGTACTATTCACAATTTCATGCATGATTGTCAACATAAATTGTCTCACAAGACATGACTGTTTCCAAATTCAATAGTTTGTCGACGATTGTCGCAGCCTTCTACAGTTAATGGCTTGGATGTACTATATGCACATGTGCACATATGCCAAGCTCTATATAGTAGTTTCTTTACTATGAAGGTTTTCATAGCTAACATATACTGTTCGCACATGGGTTGTAGATACACAAAGCGTGCAATCCTGAAAAAGGAACTCTGGTGACAAACATAAAAAAGGATACATTATAAATCAGGAGTGTTCGTTTTGCACTATATCTATCAAAGTTTCACGAGACAAAACTGCTTTCCATTCCTAAGGTTGTGGAACTGAATGGCACGATAGGAAATGCAATTTTAATCCCCGAAATCCTATACTACATTGATCGTTCCGTGAAAACCAGAATTTCGCTGATGTCTAGACTATTGTGAGCTATGCTGAGTTTTGACAGTTTCAAAATCGATTGAATAAGCGCATCTCTTTCATGCTTGGCGGAATTTGAAGTATTATGTATGGTGTATTAAATGATAGTAGTTAGAAGACACTAACTTCGTCGTATTTGGTTCAAGAACAATGGTATTGTAGTAAAATTTCTAGAAAGCATTCTAATATGTTGGAAATTATACAATGCATTATTGTGTGTGACTTTTTTTAAGCAAACATTAAAAAATATCGCACGATATCATAATATCAATTTTAGAACGTCCCGTTTCGTTAGTCACATACTATTTTAAAACTATTATGAAATAAAGATGGCATCAAAACATGGTTGATTTTTGTTACTTTATAATCATAATTCAAAAAGGTCAGGTTAGTCCTGTTTATTTATAAAGCATTAACATTGTTTCTTGAGCATTGAAATATTTTCGTATGTCATTTAAGTTTTCTTTGGTACATTCCTAAAAGAAAAATGCTTAGTTTTACGAAATACTGTGCAATGTTGGGATAAAAGTAAGCCTTTTACTATATATTTATACGGAATTTAATAGAAGCACATTGCATTATGAAAAGCTCGACGCGCTGTACACACGCACTTCTTTGCGTTTGCGCCGGTTGTTAGGAAGCGGATCCAATTAAAAAGGTGATTAATTTGGGGCAATAAATCTAAAGCCTTCCCCTATTGCCAGTTCAGTGTGCTCAGCTCTGCTTCTCGCCATCCTGCGGTACTTGAAACACGAGCGGAAGAGCAAAGGGTCGGAGTCACAATCACAATGATAAAACGAACGAAGAAGAATTCGGCACCATCTGTTCTGCGCAATGCTGAGGCGACATATATAAAAGATGGCCGAAAGGAGTAGTTTTCAAGTAAAGTTTTCGTTTGGGTTGGTTCCTAAAAATAACCAAACCAGTAAGGATGCCGTGCTAGCATTTCGTTAACATTTTTTGTACTAGTAACCAAACCGAACATTAATCGAACGTTTGCTGATACACATTCAAGTTTATTCATGTTTTAAATATTGTTTAAATTTAGCATGTAAACATAGCGTTTGCGAATAATTGAAAAAAAGTCATATGCAGACTAAATGATGCTGATATTTTACAGCTGTTATATTCTTGTAAATTTGAAAGACATCGGTCACAATTTTTACATAGGTATTGGCAAGTGTTTCTGAACATCTACAAATTTTATAAACGTTGCATTCCGGTGGTGCCAAACCACAAATAACATGCCTATCGTACAAGCGTTATCATAGATTGTTATAAGAGGAAGAGCCTTCTACCCTGGGATGCGCTCCTGACTACAGGCTCCACGACATTCGCATTGATTCTAGACTTCAGCAAAGGCTTTTCTATGTTTATTTTATCCTTCATTGCGTTGATGTTGTTTTTCGAAAATAAACCATAAATTGTCTATAGAGGCTATAAATCCTGCAGCACATTGTGGCTCAACTGGCACTCACTTTCACCGCCAATGGCCGCTCTACCTTTGGCGCATACTCTGTTCGATTTGGAAGGACGAGCAACGAACATGAAACAGGTTCTTTTCCCCTGTGTTTACGACCTCCCTGGCCTAGCCAGCCCTTGTCCGTTTTCGTTTCTGTTGCTCTGTAATTTCCTCTCTCCTTTATTGGTTCCTAAAACACCCTATAGATCCTTCTCTAATGTATGGCTTTCACGCCATTCTGAACTCCCTCACATTTTTCC
The DNA here is from genome assembly GCF_943737925.1 of Anopheles nili. Taxonomy (NCBI): domain Eukaryota; kingdom Metazoa; phylum Arthropoda; class Insecta; order Diptera; family Culicidae; genus Anopheles; species Anopheles nili. Next base: position 47,936,476 of record NC_071291.1, on the reverse strand, counting down.
CGACTGCCTATCAGAAGCGTAACGTTACAATCTCGTTTCCGGTTCGAGTTGTTTTTTTTGTGTGTTTCAAATACACATACAAATCCTTACAAATATCTAGCTGGAGACATAATAGCCTACCGTGGTTGCATGCACTTGCGATCAAACTGTGTGTGCTCCATAAATACATGCGAACCGTAACGATGAGGCAGAAATTGTGTTAAGATATAGCAGTTGATACAGAGAAATAAACTAGCTGAATAAAGTTTTCTATAACTTTCATTTATTTGCAATGAACAATGGCAAGATTTTCTTTAGAGTCACCATTGATATTGTGTGTGCAAAAGGATTCATTTAAAATGTTGTATATTGTCTATTGTTTGTAATTTTTAACTGCTTCATTTTTTATTGTATTTTTATTGTATATATGCGTATAAAATCTATTTTATGTTCTCACTTTTACATATTAGATACTGCGTAAAATTACTTCTCTCGACATCGTTCTAAATCATTACTATATCAATAGATTGATAATGAGTTGAAATTGAATCTCCAAAACTATTACAAATTCATATATGCGCAAACAATTTGCAATTCTCCCGTTGTTGCAATCATGTTCTGATGCAGCAGCTCAACGCGTACCAAAAGAAGTTAATTGAAAGATTTCAAAAATTTTGAATCTATTTCAAAACTTTCCATGCATCAGTTTTCTCTATTATTAGATTGTCTTCTATGGCAGAGTTTCCGTTTTTTTCTTTTGGTATCGAATTCCAGCTTTGTTGGGAGCGCTGCTATAATTTGAAATTCGTGATTGTGGATTTTTTCGTGGCAAGAATAATGATTATGAGGTAAGCCAGCGAACATGTGTGAAGTTTGGATGTGTTTAGCTTTGATGATTACCGACAGACCTCCATCGCTCTTTCTCACGGTTTACGCACGATGTACGGGTTAGCCATACTAAACATCAAAACGTGTTTGTTGATCTTTCTGTTTAACTTCCAGAGAAAGTAAACATAGTTTTAAAAGATCTTCACTTTTCGTGCATGCTAATGGTTGCGGATTCAAAAATTGTAGCCGTAAATGTGAGACAATATCATAGATTTAAAAACAATAAGAAAAATAGAAAAGCACGGTATATAGCGTGGTAGCATAACAATAGTTGCAAATGGACACACTGTGTTACGCTGTTTTTTAATTCTTCAGTTCGTTTTTTATCTATCAATCAAACTTTACTGTTTCATTGTGTCATATTGTTTTGTTCTATATTTGCAGCGATAATATTTTGTTGCTAGCTCGAATGTACATGTTCAAATAAAGCTCAAAACCTTTTATGAAACATAGACACATAAAGAAATTTTCAATCACAGTCTCCTGCTCTGATCGTCAAACCTTTAGTAAATAAAATGTAGAAGGTTCATATGCAGTTCATATGCTACTATCGCTGCACAAACAAGTTTATCCCCCTTTTATGTCACCATGAACAGTGTGGTACAAGGTAGATTATTGAGCCATAGTTTACGATCTCATTGTTTGTGCAATGTGTTTCTGTATGATCTTTGATCCATAAAACCGTTTGATCCACAAAAAACAGAACGACGACAATGCTTTGAGGATACATAGAAAAGAGAAGTGTCTAGAGAAATATTTTTTTTGAGTTTTTTCTTGTTACTCAAGGATCAAACCTCAAACTAACGAATGTTTACTCCAGATCACATAGCACAGAATGCATAGCTAGGCGAAATTCAATTAAAAGTATTTCTCGGCACTAAATCGTATGAGAAGCACCTTTAGATTGTATTGCTACTTTGCACTAGGGGCGTAACATACTTCAGGCGTGTGATGTTGCGATCGGGATGTGTTGAGATAGTCTACTAACGAAGCTGACTTCTGTTCGCTGAAGTGTGTGAAAGAGTTCAGCGATGGTATCAGGCGAATGAAACTTTAACGGATTTTCAATGCTTCATTGTGAAGCGCAGCATTTCGATTACAGCGCATTCGTAGTTTGCAATAAACTTTCTGCAACAGCATTAGCACAGCTAACGTTTTTCGTGCTTTTTGGTGCAAATAGCTCGAAAGACAAAAAATAGCTATGTATGCTAGGCAACTTACTTGAATAATAGTAAACGAATAAACCAACTAATCTAAAATTTGATTTAGAACGACACAAGTCCACATCTTATGTGATGTTTTAGAAATACTTTGGTGCTTTTTATACTCTTTAAGACGGTTAATTGAAATGACTCTTGGATTCGTACTAGTGAGTATTATTTTCTTTGATTTTTCTATGTACCATACAATTGTTTTGAATTAAATGTTCTATCTATCAATAGTCATGTAACGTTTTTTTTCTTCTGTTGACTTTTTAATCAAGAAATATTTCTTTGAATTGAGCTTTTTAGTGATGCTCAAGCGAAGTCATAAGTCTATTTAAGGTGAAAGGCGAAAAAGCTTCGATCTAGAGATCACGATGAAGCTGATCAGCGATCGTTTCAAATCTATTCGCTCTGGTCGGTCTAGGGTCATCGAGTGAAGGAACATCGAATTAAGATCTTGGTTCTAGATTACTATGATTATGATTATCAACGCTTCCAGCTCGTGCGATCAGGTAGGCGTCTATTGTTTATGAGTTTCTGTATCGGAACGCTTCTGAAGAAGGAATTAGAGTAGTTTTGATTTCAGTATTATCATCAACATCATCGACATCATGATCATCAACAACACCACTATCAAGGACAATATATGAGCAATACGCTTCAATGGGTTGGTGAGGCAAGGCCAGTATGCTCTGCAGCATAGAATTTATGATAGCATTAGCCAGAGGTTTTTCAAGATTTATGATTTTGATTAAAGGCTGTTTTATCAGAGGCAACCAAGTCTACGTTCCTGTGAAACAATTGGCTGAAAATGTCTGAAGCAAGATGGAAAAGCATAAAAAAGAAGTTCATCATATTCACTATTATAAACACTTCATTACGGCCACTTGAACCCTTTGGCGTTGGGGTAGACGCATCCAGACGAGGACTTGACAGATTTCCTTCCCTCGTTCGTTGCGAACCAACATTGATAGATTTCCATCGGGTCGTCACCTAGCAGTCGCCGTTGTTGGCCGCCTCCGTAACGTAACGATGCGTACACGTGGAAACTGAAATGGACTGATGCGAAAAGGAGGAGATTGATTTAAATGAATGGTCTCGAGCTCTTGGCACCGATGCCGGTCCTATTTCAAATGGACACTAACTGCTCCCGATGGTCGCGCAATGCGATGCTGCGTGCGAATTGTTTGCGTATTGCGTATTTTGTCGTCAGCATTGCCGACAGCGGTAGATTCATAGCATGGTAGAAGCATGAAATATAGGGAATCCATTTTGATTTATGGTGTTTGATGGTTTATTAATTGACCATAGGGTTATGTGAGTTATGTACTAGGATCAATCCGACTTTCCACCCAATTGCAGGTTCTACGGAAAGTGTCCAGTGCCTCCGGTGCACGTGCGTTTGTTTACCCTCGCTGCACAAAATTGGATTCAGTGTCTACTCAGTGAAGGTGTATCGACCCGGTGCTAAGTTATGGCGCTTGCGAACCTTCATCAGCGCTTCGGTCGTATCCTTCCACTCGCCTCTGCAAGGTTCCATTATTTCTCCGGTCCTTATTTATGTACTTTGCCCGGAATATTACGTAATGGACGCATATTTTATAGTATCGGATTAAATTAAACAATGTTCGATCGATAATAAATGGGTTTCGATACAGTATTACACCAGAACAAACATCGAGATCATCATCGGCAGCGCCGTAGCGTAGCCGTTCATGTTCGGCGTACGTTATATAGTGACGTTACGTTGCTCTGAGAGGCGTTCAATATAAGGCATCAATCCTACTGTGCAGCTGAAAATGGTGGGATGGTAGTCTAGTAGTGAAATAGAAAACTCTCTTGTCTTGCTTTCATGGCTTGGTAGCTATTTCTAAGACCTAATTGAACCGCCGGTTCGAGGGAACCGAGGGCACCACCAGAGGGGTTGTGTAAGGGCAACATTAGCATGACATTCCTAGGCCTTGCGGTCAATTAAATGCTACTGTAGTGTGCATTAGAACCACCGTCGTCACCATTACCGGCAAACTCAATCGAGGGCGCTTTGAATGCTCCCAAGTGGTAGCAGTGCCATTGTAAGTATTGTTGCTCAGTCGCTTCGGTTCGATTATTGGTAGGAGAGTAACGGAGTTGAAGTCGTGCGGCATAGTTATCTATGCATCTCGATCTCGTTAAATTGTACATGATGCAGTGTTTTTGCACTGCTACATTTTAATGTGCATAATTGGGCATATTTCATAGGTGCTGCCGTTGTGTTGCTTTCTGACCGTTTTCTTCGAAGCGATACGTTGACCATTCACAATGCACAGCTTGCAACAACATGGCACTATAGTTCCAATCATCTTCAGGGGTTGCTCATGTAGTTACCGGTGGTGTGTTGGCATGAGCCTTTGTTAATTGGCTTCGAGACCTGCTTAAAACTATAACTTCCAACTCGTGCACTTTTGTTCGCTTTATTCCTGCTAGCACTATCTGCATCAAGCTATACTGTTTTTGTATCTTTTTTATGTTGCCTGGAGTGCATTTGAGCATGCCCATCCCGAGGAATGGGGGTAAGAGACAAAAATCCGTGAGATAATTCTGATTGGATGATTTTTTAATCTGTTAGAAAGGTTGTGCACTTTATCGGGGTTAAATACGATGAAATGTTCAATTCAACTTTGTGCCAAACATAAAATTACACTAATATTCGAATATTAAGATTCGCGCTTAACATTTTTATGTTTAAAAACAAAATAAAAATGTTGTGTTAATTGAAACAACTCGTGCAAAAATTATTGTTCAAGCACTTACAAATCCTTTGATGCGGCTTTGATGACGGCGACGTCCATTCTGTCCTTCAATACTTGTATTGTAGTGATTTCTCTTTATTTCTTATAACTGCATAGTTAAGTTTAAGCCAAAGAATTAACATACATTTTACATAGATGAATATATAAGGCACATGATAAATATTACACAGGATAGTGAGACGGAAAAATAATTATCGCAAACAAAAATTTGATGCAAGAATTTGTGTAGCTGCCGGCAACAGCGTATTGTTTTAAAAGCCTAGCTCAGTATGGATTTGAGCTATATCCTGAAGCTGCTTACGTCCTGCAAAAGTTGTAGTGTCGTGTTTGCCGAAGATTTACACAATTTGTAGCAGATTTTGTTTTGGATACGTCATCCTTGCGACTCATCCGTTTTGAGTGGGCGGGATCAACTTCATTCGTTCTACTTTCTCTTGCGCTCCCTCAAGATTTAGAGTTCGTTTGCGATATGAAACCATTTTCATTCATGAAACATGACCTCTCTGCCCATCCTCCGTCCTGTTTTTGGCTCAGTTCGCAGATGGAAAGACAAGCGACCCAAAAGCAAGAAAAGAATCGTAAATCATGTTTTAACAAGACCCCTGTAAATTATACCATCCCTTTTCTTGTTTCCTGTTGCCTAGTATGTGCGGTAACATTGGCCAGCTGTGGTCTTATGGACGATATTATTAGTAGCGTTGCTTGTTAGATACATAGCCTCTATCGCCATCCGACCTAAAGAAGAAGATCAATCGTATCAGTTGAACGTATATAGCATTCTCTGCAGATTTGGAAAGGTCTAATTTTTATTGACACAAAACCGAGCTTTGTTGTATGAACGTTTTGCACTTGTTAATTTTGCAATATTCGTGATCGAAAAAATCCAAAAAATAACATAGTACCATTGCTCACACTCATCACAACCAGCTGCAATCGTAGCCTTTTCGGAATATGTTTTACCGTTAAAACCTCTGATTGATTCGCACGTGAACCTATGCGTGGGCGGCTGTTGTAGAGAAGAAAAATAACTCACTGGTGGTTACGAGAATAAATACACTGCTAGCAAAGAAGGATTCGCCCATGATTTCCCTGGAGAGCAAACGAAACGGTGAGAGTTATGGGTGTATTGTTTTCTCGATAGGCAGGAGACTTGGGATAGGGAGTTTTGAGCAGGCTTTTAGGCGGCAAGCCGTCTAATTGTCGCTGGCAAGAGATGGTTTCGTAACTCCTCGTTTTGTCGCACCTTGTCCAGTGGGACGAAAATGAAGAAAAGACGAGGGTGTCCGCAAGATAGAGTTGAGTCTAGGCACTCCTTCATAAATCTTAACTTCGGAATAAGGTATCAGTCCCCACAGAATTAAATTCTCTCTCGCTCTCGTTCGTCATTCCAAAAGTTCCTTGCATGCTAGAATGGGGTGGCAATATCGCGTCATGGCTGTCGCGCTACCCTAGTTAGCTTGAACTAGCAGAAATTGTCCATAACTCACCAGCTAGCATGCCACGTGCTCTTCGATGCTTGCGGCAGATTTCGGAACAGCGAAGAGTAACGTCGCGATAGCAGCCCGAGGATTTTCCTTCATTTTATCAGTTTCTGCAGAACAGCAGCGTTTGCAGTAGTTTATTGACCCTGTGCGTTCCTCTGCTTGTACGGAAACCAATGCGGCTGCTACTGGGTACGCGGACGGGCCGAAAAGCGGCTGCGCGAATGTTCGTTATGTTCCGTTTGTATTGGGGCGAGCAAAAGGCTCTAAAAAGGCGTTTTTGGCCCTACACGAAAAAAGTATCATACGCCGACGAAGGCGAAAATAAATTTACAGCCATGCCTTAAATAATATCGCTACCGGGGACGTTTGATAAATGTTTCAACCATGATTCTTTTCTTTTGCGATGCCGAAGAACGGGCCAAAAGCCTGCGAAATATTGGTCACAGCTTTTCTAACACCATGGTTAGATAGTCTGTTCTGGCATCTTACTTCGGTGTACATATACCGGTATACATATACATATAAAATATATGCTAATGTTCAAGCTAGCCAACATTAGCTCGATAGATTAGATGAAAAAGTTTACAGTTGTAGTTTAAAAATTGTCTATTAGCATATCGACTATTGTCTATGAGTGTTGAGGCAATTGTTCGTTGTATTGAACTTATCGTGGGTACAATATTAACGGCGTTGAGCTCTTTATAAAAGACATGATAAAGAGAGAAAATTGTTTAAAAAACGGTCTTCAAAGCAAAAGGTGTATGATTTTAACGATTTATTATAAGAAATTAATGCGCTTATTATGGATGCGCGGCTATGCTCGTTATGCGGAACCCCAGTTTAATGTTATGTGCCACGGTTTTCCGACACATGCCCGAGCATAGCTGTGCTATTAATATCATATGTGAATGGTTTATGTGCTATCAAAAAGTAATTAAAACTTTTTACCTCTACAAACGGACACGTTTAGCGTGTTGTCATTGCTGTTGCACCCGACCTGCTGGTAACTGTTGGCGTTTATTCAGTTTACGACAGTCGTAACAGCGTCAACATGTGAACTTACATTAATGTATCAATAGGTTAAATTATCCTTCAGTCAAGCAAAAGAATAAAAGAAAGAGAGAGAGAGAGAGAGAGAGAGAGAGAGAGAGAGAGAGAGGGACTGAGGGAAGCTCATCTGGAATATGAGGTTAGCTATTCAGCGATGTTGTCGCTCATTGGTATGTGCAAAATTTGGCATTATGTTCGTTTGCAGAAGCCGTATTTATTTCCCTTCTATCCGATGCAGCTAAATCACGCAATGCCCTTATATAGCGATTGCACTTTTCAACGTTAAAACAGCACGACTATGAATCGTTCCGTGGTGGTGCACACCGTTTAAGATCGTCATCACGAGTTGGTTGGTAGCGGTTGGTTTTCACATGCATGAACATCGGGAAACACGATTCATTCAACAACGTCACGAGGAATAGAGATATTGTTTCTCTGCACAACGTTCAGCTGGTTAGTCTGGCTTGATGTTGTTTCTATAGCTTGCATGCAGCGAGCAACACTACACAGAGCAGGGCTGACCAGTAACAAGGACATCTCTGCAAAGAAGAAAGATAACAAGCATTTTCAATAACATGTTTCCGATGTATCCGTGTTTCTCCACCCCCAAATCTACCCTACCACCGCTGCAGGATAGTTTGTACAAGCTTCTACTAGCAGTGTGTCTCTAAGAGCTCTAGTTCGGGTTGAGACCCGGCGCTGGCTTGGGCCCGCTGGGATTTTTGTCTTATTTTTCATCTGTTAAAATAAGAGAAATATATCATGAAAAGGCCCGCGTGTCTGTTGTTTGTAGCTTTCGATGCTTCATTTTCTTTTTCCTGGTGACTTTTTTCAGTGCATCGTTCACTGTACTCTGTGTTTTCTTCGCTGTTTGTACGGCCGGAATTCTCGGGAAGTTCTTGGTTGCTGTTTGCTCTTGTTTTGTTGCAACAACATCGCGATACTGGTGTTCTTCATTCCTTGGCAATCCACCACCCCGAAACCGGATCGTCCAGTTTTTCCTCTCTTCGATAAACTGAAGTTTGTTGAGAAACCACACTTAAAACGTAGTGCTTTCAGTTCTTGATGAAACTGAGAAAAGCAGTACGCTCCGTGGAAATAACTTAGAAGAGGTTGTTCGCTTAAGACGCAGTACGTCATAGATTGCAGTTCAAGAGGAAGTGTCCGCAATAGGGCATGTTTTCTGAAATAAAAAACGGCAAACGTTCATGTGAAATTGTGAGCCTTGAGCCCATATTGTTAAACTAGCACTTGCTGTTTACTGCTTGCTAGTTAAGGTATTAGTAGCATAGCTTGAAACCGCTGCTAGTTTTGTACTAGTTGTACGGAGTATTCAACAAAACCATCAGACTCGTCACGTCTAGCGTACATTTAGATGTTTGGCAAATTGGAATGTTTTTTGTATTAATTTTTCAACAAGAAGCTTTTACATTCAATGCAGGCCAAACTTATCAGTCCTCCAAATTTTCATAAAAGCCATCGGCATTCTAGCTCCAACAATTTGATTAACAACAATTTAAATGCAGCTGAACGTGTAACATAACGAATGCCATTCGACATACGGCTAGTTTCGATATATTTGAACCATTAATTAAGATAAGATGCACTCTTTAACAGTTTTGGGACCGTTGGCACAATCAGCTACCAATGTGAAACATTGATGGCGGAGTCTCTTCGGTGAATAAATTATGAGTGTGAATAATTTGTGAAGTTTAGAGCTCGTTGATAACAACATAAACCTAAATCGTCGAAAGATTTATGAAAAAGAACGAAATATATCGAACTCAGACGAGTGGCAAAACAAAGGAAAGATGGCGTTTTAGTGCTATTTGAAACGGAACTTAGAATAAGATAGCGTCCTTTGTCTGAAAAAAAAACTGACTCAAGAAAGACAATTTTCTTTAATGAGCGGCAAGAAAATGAAAAGGCTGCGGACTGAACTAAATTAGACAAGCTTTCCAACGATTTGTCTGCAGCTGCCATCCTGCGAAAGAAAACATGTCTCTTGATCCCTAATTATTTACCTACACAGGATATGTGTGTGTTTGTAGGATACAGCATAGCACTCCGGTGTTGGATGTTTTTAAAATATGGAGCGTGACACCTCTCAGAGCGCCGTATGGATTTATGGGGTACGAAGAAAAAATGAGAAATTGTTCAAATATGGTTACCGAAATATTACCGACCAGCAATTCACTAAGAACGTGTTTCAATAAAACAATGCTGTACATTAAACATGTTTTGGTGATTACTATACAAGACTATGGGGAAAATTCGTGTATTAATAAAATAATATTTAACTATGGCTTTCGGAAAATAATATTTAACTATGGCTTTCGATATATGGTATATGAAATATTTAACTGAAAAACCTGCTTTTTATTGACTTGAAAAGAAACTAAGTAAAGATTGTAAGGATTGATTTTTACCAGGGAATTTGTTCAATATGCTATTTTCGATCAACATTTATCGTTACAGTATTGTATGAAACGATTGTTCCTACAGCTATATATTTCTACGATAATGGCCTTTTTTAGCATTTACATATTGGCCATCTTACCAGCAAGGATGATTATTTTTTTTCATTACAAGTATGTTCAAAATCTATTCATACTAAAACCATAACCTTGACGACGGTTTCGTAGCATCTTGAAGAACGAGCTCCGCTGCTGATAGATTGCAACGGACGAATAGTCGTTCACAACGATGGCTGAAAAAAGAGCTATAAATGAAAAAAAAAAAACACTACAAACAATCTCTGAAGATAGAACGAAGATCATCGCTGTCGCTTTTCCGCTCATGTTTTTATGCGTTTTTAATTCCGAATAAATAAATCTCAAAACGGTGATTTATTGGCAAGCAGTCGCACTTCGGTTGCCTCGTTATTCGTTATCGAGAACTGGCCGGCCGGTCATGAGCGACTTCGCGGTCGGAGCGTGCACGCATGAGCGTGTGTAGATGTGTGTATGCGCCTGCTGATTGCGTGCAATAATTTATTAGCGCAGACGCGATCGCCAGCGACTTCATGTTTTCAGTTTACCCCAGTAAAGGATGCTGGTGTTGGTGAGAGTTCAGCGCTGCTCTGTGTGTTTGCCTTCATCGTCTTCTTACGCATGTACCGTACATGTGAGGGAGGAGGAGGAGCATCGGAATTCATGAAAACACAAGCCGCATGATGGTGGCTGACGATTCCATTTTGTTTTCTTTTTCTTCTGACCTGCACTGTCAGCAGGCCTCGGATGCCTTTCTTCGTCGTCGTTTCGCCTTTCCCTACGCTCTGGGGAGTCGTGCACGTTCACTTCTGGCACGGATGCTGTGGAAATCGTTTCAGGGTGCAGGCAGGACTTATCTCTGTTCGTTTCATTCTCCGTCCTTTCCCGATCGTGCGTCTCACCAGTCTCACCAGTCGCGATCGGTTTTTGCCCTTCGTCGATCTTTGCCCACTCCATGATCTTTTTGTAGCCCGCGCAAGCATCGGGGAGCCGTCCATGTGCGCGCGTGTGTGATCGAGTTCCGTTCCACTTTGTTTCAGAAGTAGCAGCGACAAAGAAACCCCATAGCTCAAATGGCAGCTTAATTTATCGCTATATCTATCTCGGGTTCCTCTGTCATGCTGTCAAAGCGCAAAATAACCGAGAAGTGCTTTTGGGGCCAAACATCCGAAATAGACTTGTCTAAGCGAAAAGCTAGTTCTGCTTCTGCTAGTGGATGCTTCTTAATTATAATGTTGGAATCCCTTTCAGATTCCGTGGACCCTCGCGCACCTTTTCGACGACGTGTGCGACGGAAAGATTTAGCCGGCCGAATTGGAAACAAAGTCGTTGGGCTTAGAATTCGAAACCATCCCTTCTTTCCTGGCGAACTTACCGTGATAGCCGATGCTGATATGTCTTCATAGAAATAGAGCCGGCTGTCGTTCGGCTTTTCAGCTATCTTTCTCACGGAATCGCACGGAATAGTCTTAATTTAAACTGCTGTTCGTGCTTTTCCCATGACGAAGATTAATTTCCTTGGTCTGATTTGGCGAAAACAAGGCCCAGGTAATGGTGTAGCATCTCATATTCGACATCGGTGCCGCTGCGATCGGACCCGTTGTTTTTGTATCGCGCATTCGAAGAGTCGGAAAGGGTTATTAAAGAACAGACGGAGACCAAGAGGGACCGAAAAAACAATCACAAAAATTATAGTGCAATGCGCAGTGCTCAGTGTGGCGTGGCATAGCTGGCAGGTTTTTCGTCATTTTGGTTGATTTCGTTTCGAACTGCCCAGCCCAATTGTCGGTGTTTTGGGCGGGCTCTCCTTTCACCTATAGATGATTTTTGGGTTTCGTTGCTTTTCACTTTGCGCTGTCGAGTTTCTTTTAATACTTCGTTCATCTTGGGGGTTAGTAATTACAGTTTCCTTGTGCGATAATTTGACTTCATCGCTACGTTTATGTCAGGTTTGCCGATCGTCCGCTCTGCAGGAACGGCGTAAAATGAACATACACCCTGTTACCTCCTGCATCCATTACGGCCAATGTAAGGAATGAGTAAAAATACTCCAGATCGCTGAAGAATACAGCAATCCTCGAAAATGGGAAGAAAAAACAATTGAATATTCCAGCAACCATGGGCATCGATGCCATAGCGGGAAGATGATAAAAACGAATCGCATGCTACCCATGATCGCGCGGTCCCCGAGATATCTCGCCACCAGTTCAATGGCCTCTGGCTTCGTGTACGGCTGTGGCGTCCCAGGGCGGTTTTCAAAAGTTTCTCTTGTCTGGTCGTGTCGGCATTAAAAGAACATTTTCAACATATTCTGTTCCACTCTGGGCTGCCAAGCAGATTTTTACCTTCTTCTTGTAGGCTCCAACTTTGTCGATTTGGTGGACACGAAATCCACGAAAACTCGTGACGAATGAATACAAACTGGAAGACTTCCTTACTGGAAAACTTCAACGCTCCCACCCAAGATTGATCATGAGCGACTGGTTATGTTACTTTTATGTTTATTTCTTCTATAACTAGGCTTTTCGTTTACTTCCTTGTTACGATCAACAACAGCGATACGAAGGGTGTGTACTCAATCCGCTTCTAAGCAAAATAAACTGTTGCCTTAAAATGTCAGAGTTTGGTTACCATTGTTACTTTTTCTCTCAATAACAGGTTTTACTAACAAACTTACAGGATTTATTACGCAATTTGCATAATATAAACGATCTAAGAGTCGTTGTTTTGGCTTACAGTACGTTTGCTAATGTGGTCTCTAGGACTTGAAGTGCCTTTACTGATATTTCGATATAGTTCTGTAGTCTTATATGCATCTGAAATCATATAATTTGTGTTGCGTATGGTATGTTCAGTTTCTGAACCACCGCAATACAAGAGCAAAGCTTAATACACCTCATAATGTATTGGTTCTTTTTCTCGTTTGATCATGCAGGTGCCAACGGATTGCGACGAAGAGGACGCCAAACCTACACACGATACCAAACGCTGGAGCTGGAGAAGGAGTTCCACACCAACCACTACCTTACGCGCCGACGTCGGATCGAGATGGCGCACGCCCTTTGTCTAACGGAACGACAGATCAAAATTTGGTTTCAAAATCGCCGGATGAAGCTAAAGAAGGAAATTCAAGCCATCAAGGAGCTAAACGAGCAGGAAAAACAGGCTCAAGCACAGAAGGCGGCCGCCGCGGCAGCTGCAGCGGCCGCGTTACATGAGCAAAACTAGGGGTTACACCAACAACACACCAATCACAGTAGTGCTAGTAATTATTTATACTAAAGGGGAAGTCCAACAGAATCTGAAAACAGAATGAAACGGCAATTAGAAATTCATTATGTGCTCAGTCATCAAAGGAAGCAGGTATGTTTGAGGTTATCTGTCATCCCAATCGGGTTTGCAGCCTTGAAGCCACTGTTTCCTATCGTGCGATGATTTCACACTTCTTCCAAACTTTATTTTACAACATAATGTTCTGGTTCGCATCCTCGACATCAGGGATTCTAGCCTACAAATATTTTTCTCCATCAGCCACGTCCTTGGAATGTTTGGTTTGAGAATGCATTTCACAGCGGAGCTACGTGCACTTCGCTTACAGATTGTTCTAAATGCTAGGCTCGATTATCCGGTTTGCGTTACATGACGGTTGTTATTTTTGTTTTGCTTCAGGCATTTGCAGTGACTGGTGGTAGTGATATGGTGAACCCAACCAGAGATATATCTATAGAAACAAAAAGCCCCTTTACGCCACAACTCGGTAGAATTATTCCAACTTATTTCAAACCCATCTTTTATCCTTCATACTTACCAACAGACTGGCAAAGGATACATTGAAATCCATTTCCAGTTGTCGAATCTGGCTTCCGGGTTGATGGTTTTCGAGTGCTTGCCAGCATCGCAACATTGCCGTCGAGAATATCACCCGACGAGCGTGTCGTGCTTTGTAATATAGGGCCATTTTAACAGCAAATGGATTGAGCATAAGATATACAACAAGTGAGACAAACAAAACAAAACAAATAAAAGGAAAAGTATACACTTTACTCCTAACATACCGTAGAGTCACGTGATGATCAAATGCGTGAAAGCCACGAGTGTACAAATTTGAATCGAAATTAAACGTAGTGAAACCAAATCGCAGCACGTTGGAAATATGGTAAAACGGTATCAAAATTACAAATACCTTTGTGTGTATGTGTGTGTGTGCGTAAGCGTACATGAGATTCGAAATAGGAAGTGACGTGGAAGCCTAACCATCGCACGAAAGGGGTTACCGACAGAGTGGTACAGCTTGCAACGCATGTTGCCAAAGTTGAACAATATTAAAATCCTTATCATAGCTCTAATTATATATGCTAAACGTCTCCAATTCTCGAGAAACCAGTGCGCAAAGGCCGGAACAAGAAAAAACTATGAACTAATAACCAGAATTCAGTTTTCTGTTGTGATGTAAAACTTTGCAATATCCGTAGATTTACCTTAACCAGCTTGAAAATTATACTGTAGGTTTTGAGGTATCCGTTCCATTGACTTTATTTTAACTACTAGTGCGGTGATGAATGTTTTAATTTACACAATATGCACGACAATCGTGCTATTTTGTCATGAGTAGGGAATGTCTTATGGTTTAGTGTGTAGATAATTGTTTTTGATCGTCCATGGTTTGGTCTCTGGACCACAATCACCCCCACATGAACGGTACGGCTCTTGAGCAAAGGTCCTAGAAAATTTTTGAAATGATTCTTTAATGTTGCTTCGTTATTTATTTTGGTTATAATGTTTTCTACAATTATCTTACTTTTTTTTCCTCATTCTCCTACCACCGTGTAATACCGCTCTTTAAGTTCATCCCTTGCGTTGTTATCCAGTGTATATTACATTCGTTTCATTTGATTCTACATCTTGAATACTTTTTATGTAAATATCTATGGGATGATCAGCTTTAAAGCAAATGATATACTTCCTTACAAAAACTCTCTCCCTCGCTCTTCCCTCACGCCACAAGATATCCGTTGTCCTAGCGAATTAGTGAGCCTTATTTGGTTCTACTTGTTTTTTTTTGTGACCTTCAAAATGTACTTATTAACTACAGCTGCAAATGGTTGGTATTGAAATTGCACACAATTGTGGTTTACTTGAAACGTGAACAGGCCTTCATTTGTCACTTTACCATTGCCAACATTGGCAGTGGTTTCCTGATCTCATTGCATTGCCCCCTGAGTCTACTTATTTAGAACTATATTTGTTGACTTTACTGCAAAGCAACAGCACGGGCAAAATACCAGAAACTAAAATACAAAATGGATCACGGCGTATCTCACACTCTCGAACGATATTCTAATCAAAAACGCTCGCAGAACAACTCCCGCATATCGGGAAAACCCAACTTTGCTTAGATTCCTTTGGAAACGGGAATAGACTGTAACAATGGTGTTGAGGAAGGGATCGGGGAGAGGGAACCAAAACAAATATCTAGGACGGAAATACGTAACTGTAGATTTAATGAACACTTTCGGTAAGAAACTAATAATTAGAGAAAAGCAAGCCAATGTAGTCTGGATGGAGGTATAAATCGCCCCAAGAGGGCATTTAAATATGAAAAGCACCTGTGGATGAGCTGCTGAGGTAGACCGTGGAAGGTGGAACGCTGTGAGGATTGATTCAGTTCAATGGTGGCATACGATTTCTGCTATTACAACCCAGTGTGAGGTGAAGGAGTATTTGTAAGATTGTATGTATGTGCGTCCTCTTCTGCATAAGGCTACAAAACTACAAAACTAAAAACAAAAATGAAATGTATACGTAACTAGCTGATAAGCAGATCCTGTATTTAAATATAATTATGAAATATGAATGAATGAGTGACGATACACAGAAACGCACGAATGCTTCAAGATGACGAATGTTCAAAAAGGAAATAACATTGAAATGATCATTGAAAAACGTAGCTTGGAATGGTAAACCATAGATTAGAGAAAAAAACGAGCGTTACAGCAGCAAAGTCGACCCAAACAGAATGTTCAGCCCGATTTGGTTGTGTTTTTCAGCTTAACCAGTCATAGTAAAACGATGCTAGAGGCAAACAACGCCTTGACTAAAAATTTCGTCACGAAACAAATAAAACTGCTCCTTCCACACACATTTACATACCCACACACACAGACACAGCAGGAGTGCTGTAGTAGACATGCGTTCTGAGCGGCTCAATGGATAGTAGGCACGGGCAAAGAGGCAACTTTTGCTGATAGTTTTAAGTAACTAAATTTGCGCTGCCCAAAGCGCTGGAGCCGCAGCTCAACAACGATAGGAGAGCAATTATGAGAAGCTCAACACACTATGTAAGCAAATGAAGTAACGTAAAAATTGTATGGGAGGATAAAATTTTCTCTTGCCAGGAGGAACATTGTGGAACAAAACAGAAATTATCTAGAACAAAAACAGTGCTTGTAAGCGAAGCGAAGCGGCTCGTTCTAGTTGAAAAACGACCGAAAGCAATTGTCAGATTTGTCAGAAAATAAATGAATCGAATACGACAGAAAATTATGTTTATCGTCTTGATAAGTGTTGTGCGGCTACGCAATGACATTAAAGCGGTGTATTCCATACAGAAGAAGATTTGCAGTCTGTCGAATGTTCAACGTTGATTGCATGCTACAATTTACGAGGTGCAAAAATCCCGACATTGTGGCGAACCATCAAAACTGATTGCCCATTTATAACCCATCAAAACGGGGCTAGGAACACAAGCCCCGCAAAGGTCCGCTGTATCCAATAGGTAAGAACGAACGAAGGCGGTTTGAGCAAGACACTCCTCCCGACGCTCAAAGGCCGACGGAAAAATGGCGAAAAGGAGCAAAACAATCCGTTCAAAGGTGAATGTTGGTAGATCGATCAAGCAGGTTATCGTCGACGGAACCAAGATGCGTTGAATGGAAATTTATAGTGGTCTTTCTACCATTGAACACCTAACAATCAGTGTCAAGTAAATGAAGTGCTTATGAAGCGTGCCGCCTTGGACCTGTAGCCACATATTTTTGCAAATGGAAAGAGTGAAAAGCGAGCTGCCGTGCTTCGTTCTGGAAACTTATCCGTTGCTACCCGTCGGTCATGCCGGGAAAGTCGGCCCAACACTATTCTTCAACTTTCGACAAAGGGCGTGCTCCCTGAAGCCAACGAACGGCATCGACCCGCTGTAATTAAGTGTCGGAATGTGATACTAACGGTCATAATTCACCCCCCTTACCGTGATGCAAAGTCGAAAGCCTTTAAAGCGCATGCCCAACTTTGGATTGTGGCAAGTAGGGGTTTGCACGGTTTATATTCCCCAAATAAAATGTAAAATTGTTAACTTATTAGTTTTTTTTACGATGTGTTGATCAATTTCTAAAAGCTTGTTTTGCTTGAATTAAACCCTTAAGAAAAATAAAACATCGAAACATAAATAATATTAAAAAGTATTTGCTCAACTTTGTTACGATCTGTAGCCAGTTTGCGAATGTTTGGGAATCAGTCTGTTTTATGGCATTTTAGTTTGCTTTTAACTCCATAGATGTCGCTAGCTTGAAGCGTTTCCGACTGGCTTTGAAGCGTTCGATTACAAATGTTTTTAAATCCTTTGACGAGTTCGTTCCTTTCGAAGATGTAATCAAATTGTTTTTTTTTGGAAGCATATAATTGCACATATAAACGACTATTTATGCTGCCAGCTATGAGTAAAACATGTGTTTTTCTTTAGTTTAATGTTGGAGATGTCCAGTCTGCTCTATTTTCAGGGACAAGTAATGCATTTCATATACTTATTTCTTACTTGACATTTCTTCTCGAATAACAATTTTAAATAATTTATATAGGTAGATAATTTATATCCAATATTCATTTGTATCTATTAGAATATGCTGAATAGGTTGCAGATATTACGCATTTATGCTTATTAAATGAATAATAAACATACATATCTGGTTGACCCAGCCATACACAAACATCATTCAAAAAAGGATGTGATTTTTACAGGGTTTGCAAGCAATTGTCACCAGAATTTGAGGGAAAAGAATACTTAAGTATATTCATTTCAAGCTGGAGCTATTTACAAACTCGATTTTTTTATCTAACACAAGAACATAGTACATGCAGGGGGTAAAGCTGTCTTTGGTTTGCTGTAAGGGGGTCATGGAGAAGCTAGATTACTAGGCTTGTCATAGGTAAGATGTCGATTGTACTGGAAATTCTGTGCAATTGCTTATAATGTAACGGCTCACAGCAATGAGATGCAGGCAACGGCAAGGCGACGATAATTGTCCATCTAATGATGTTTCGAATCTAGTCGTGTTTGGTATACGCGAGCTTACATGCACATGATAGAATTGATTGGCGTTCATGGCCTTTTCGATGCATTGCCCTTTTTTCATTTTGTTTTGTTGCAAGAAGGTGCGCATATCGACGGTGATGATGAATTTGAGCCGTTCGCGTGGTTTGTTATTATCCAACAATCATCAGTGAGAACATAAAGACACGCTTGAAGGCATCGACGCCATGATTGTAGTGGAAAACGAAATCCATTTTACACATCGCCATCAACACCGGCACCATCCGTTACAGGCTAGCTCTTCATGCTGTCTTTCCTTTCCGAATGGCGCCTTCTCGTGGTTGTTGGTCGTGTTGATACACTTGGCCGTCATCGCCATCTTCTATTAATTGAATCCGAACGGTTTCAATTACTCCTTGCTCATCGTCTCAGCTAATTTGCGCCGCAGTAAGGTAAAATGGGCCAAATAGTGAGAAAACGCTATATAATTGCAATTTTCTATACACTGGGCTGGCACATGCATCCAACAACTGGCTGCTTCTTCATGAAACGATAGCATACAAATTAGACCTGTTCCACAATAGTCTGAATGACGGATTTTAGAGGATTGCGCTCCAGAGCATGATGAAGTGAATTTGTGCTTCACGTTAAAATTTTTGATGTGTAGGTTGAAAACTTATCCAACGTACTCACTTCCATCTTATCAGTCATGGAGAAACACAAATTTAGCACTTTATGTCCGGGTGTTTACTTAGGAACACATCAAATGATCGCAAAGGGCACCATCCTAGCCACGTTCTGGCCTTTTTCCACGCTACATAGAAATCGTGATGCATTCAATTAATTTACGTTGTGCACAAAAGAACGTGGGTTTTGTTCGTTGCCACTTTGCTATCGATTGAATTATTTTCTAGCCACCGCTAGAATAAACTTACGATAGCGTACCATCGACTGCGGGGCTTAATTAAACGATGGAATGATTGGACAATCGTTTTCTCTGCGGCCAAGCATTGGCGGCGGTTCAATGGCGCAGCTAAACTTGGAACGGCTGCTGGACTGGAGTGATGAACGTGAAATTCGCTGTTCCGATCACAGGGGAGATCACGGCGTACGGCATATGCGATGGAGGCCCGCTCCAAATGACATCCCAAAAGAAAACGGGAGAAAATTATACGATCCCAAAGCAGGCTTCCTCGAGTGCGCTCGGATCAGAGCATGTTCGAGTGCGGCCGATATACTCCTGCAGGGAAGAAAAAGGGAAGCATTGAAAATAAATTATTTATGAGCATCAAAACCGCATGGTCGTCGTAGCCGATCTCATCTTCGAGGTCATCATCGTTTTAGCAATCGTCTTTGTCGCCTTGGTATGCAGTCATACATTTTTTTTGTCCATGCAATGCTCTGTTCTCTTCGCAGCGAAAACTTATCGTGCTCTTTTGAATTCCGTAGGCTCTTGTGTGCATTCGTTTCGTCTGATTCTCGAGGTAGCTAAATCAAAAACGATCGTTCGCTAAAGGCATACCTCCGTAGCTGCATCTACGATGAGGACGCGAAAAGAAACATACCTTCTGGTGGTGTCCCAGTAGAAAACCATCAAAACAGCCACCATCGCTGCGTTGAAACAGGTTTGACGAAGCGAGTTATCCTGTATCACAAAGAAAAGCAATATAACAACAACTCTTCATAGCAGCAGTCCTACGAATCGCTTGGATGTGTGAACGCGAATATAGACTTACGATGAAAATGTGAGCATATTCTAAAAACTTGCTTTTTGCACAACTGTCAAAGATGTCCACCAAAATGAATCACAAATGGATACAAAAAATGTATAGCTTCGATTAGTTGCAGTGCCTGCAGGTGTGAAACTGCGATGCATCAGAGGGTATGAAATTAATTGTAACGATATAGCCATATAAAGCGACAAAATAATGATTAGAAAATAATCAATGAGCGTAAAATTTGAGAAAGGAGTTCATTTTCACCGAGGTACCGTAGTCCACTGCAACAACGATGGATGCATTTCTCCGACGATCGTTTTTCAAGCCACAACCCAGATGCAGAGGTAATTTTTTGGACTTTGGAACCGTTAAAGCGCCGTGGCAGAAGTGAACAATTTTCGTTGATGGTGTTATGTTCGTTCGTTGAAGTCTGAACCACATAAGTTGGGCTACCTTTGATCGGATAAATTTGTACCAGGATCCTATGTTTAATTTTCAGTTAATTCAGACGCATTAAAATTACACTGCTGCTTGTACGTTTATTATTGAAGCCACTCGTTATTCATATGAGTTGGGAAACGATTGCATGTGTTTCAATAAGCATGTTTTGTATATTTTATGAGACTAAATATGACCTACTATCGAAGTTGATACAGAGCCGCAAATATTATACAGTTTTCAACTGAAAACGTTTATTGGAATATCCGACCTTTTGATCAAACATCCATTCTCTCTTCGTATGGTACGCAGGATAACAATTTTGTACCGTTTCCGTTACGTTCGTATATTTTCACATATCATTCACTCAAAAATGTAAAAAAGGTGCGATTTGAGTGAAATGTGATGCATCCACAAAGATTAACACAGCAGTAATAAAACACAGAAGTGTATCCCATAAAAACTCCCTCCCAAAAAGTAAAAATAATCGCCTAAAATCATAGCTGATCATAGCAGGAAAAGGTGAGCTTCCGTATAATCCTCTTCTTTTATTTTGAATTAGTATATTTTCCTATGATTGCTGAAGCTTAGTTTTGTTGTTGAATCCATCTGGTCCATGAAGTCAAAGCAAAGAGGAAGAGGAGCGCTTTAACGGTATTAAAAAAATGAATTCGGTTAAAAAAATGAACGGTATCAATTAATGAAGTATAAGCTTTCTTTTCGGAGTATTTTAGAAAATGATAAAAATTACATATGTTGTCTAGTTTTACAAAACCTTGCATACACGCTTCAACACAATCCATTCGAATCAAATGGAATGGTTGTAAACAATCCTCAATTCATGGAATGTACGAAAATCGCTCAACAATACAAATTTTTATTATATCAGTTTATTTTTTTGACGACTGACTTTTACATCACAGAGTGCAAAAGAGGTGTCTGTTTTCGCATTCAAAAAATATCTCACAGTTGTGAGCGACGTCAAAAAACGGTTGAGTATTCTACATTTTTTTCCTCTTCACCCATCTGTTTAGGCACTAAACTGCTCTAAGAAGTTCAACTCATCCCCTCTCGACGTATGTTAAAATGCTAGGAAAATATTCTTCAACATTCAAATAATCAATTAAAGGGACTAATTCACAAGAGTCCTTGTTTGATTCTTTGTGTTGAGTTGCGTTGCGTTGAAAATACGATTAGAGTAAATAAGGGAGTGTTAGATGGCAGAGAGTAATGATTAAGAATATAGAATGGCCTTTTTAAAGGGAGTAGCAATATAGGTGTGAAATCAAGGAGAAGAATTAATTGTTGACAAGCAGCGTAATTGATGATTTAAGAAAAAGAGAGTAAGAGAGAGAGAGAGAGAGAGAGAGATAAAGAGAGACAAAGATAGTGCGAGAGACAGAGCAAGAGGAAAAAAAACAAGTCGAAACAAAATGAATTTGTTGAAACTTGCAGAATGATATTGGGATATCGGTAATTTACGAACAAAGGTGCCAAGATGTAAGATTATCAATAGCCAAAGCCAACGCGTTACTTTTCCTTACTGCTTTATAGAGGAATTGATTTGACGCAGGGCTGACTATCTAGCTACGCGAAAAATTCTAAGTCATAGGAAACCTTATCTTGGCATGGCCGGCTTTGACGTTACACCGGTTGTTGAGCCATTTAATAAGAAGTTTGACGGTTCCACGAATAAGGATAAAATATTAAAATGGTGGTTTCATAGGATAGAGAATATAACGAATGCAGTTAAAAATCGAAGGAAGACGAATAATATGTCTATTGCATGTAAATGTGTGTATTATGTCTGAATTTCTAAAACTTGCTCTTTATGGTGCTTCAAACAACATTGATCCGAATGAAATCGGTTGAATCGGCTCGTATCTAATAATAATTTCGGCAATTTGTTACCATGAAATACCGGCAGCCAATAAATCTGAACGTGCTAGTTTTTAATATGAAATAGCATAACAAATCCGTTTTAATAAATGATCATATTATGGGCCAAGAATTTAAAGCATAAATATATTTCGTTTATTGGTATTGTACACTTTTGTTCAAGTTGTTTTATGTTATTTTAACATAATGCTTTTGACGTGGTTCAGTTTCGGCTGCAGAACATCTGCAAATTGCAGCCACACAACAGGGTAAATTTTCAAGTGTGCCAAGAATTAATCAAAAAACTCAAATCTGATGATGTCAAACGAAATAAAAGAGCTGATATAAACAGTAAAATCTGACTCTTGTCATTTGATATTGTGGTGATTATTAAAAAGATGCATGGCTTTGAGTTTAATTTGGCTCTGTCGTTGCTAAACTGAATTTAATTTTATATTCTAAAAAAGTACTGTAATTTTTTTTTATCTCAATTTTTTTCAATATTTTTTTCTGCTCACATTTGATTACAGACCTCGCCGACTGAGAACTCTGCAAATTTAAAGAAATAGAGCGACACCTAGTGAGGAAATCATGAATGTGACGTTACGTAATGCATATTGCATACCAATAGGAGCTGCTGAATAAATCCTAACAAATGCAATGGCGTAGTGTGAAGAAAAACGTAACGTAGTACAAATTGCATATATTTTGGCAACTACCAGAGTCCATGTCCTATTGATGATACTGTACGCGACTTTAAGCAAAATGAATTAGTACTCAAGAAAGCGGAGAAACCTCTGAAACTCGAGCAGTATTCAACATGATTTTTCATTTATTATCCGGATGTTTGGTAGACCGAGTTTTTGCATGCAACATATATGATTTTTTAATAAAAATGTGATATGTCAAACCTGATTGATGCCGAAACAAATTAGGATTTTTAAAACACAATTGAACTTTTGAGATTTACAAACGTGGCTGAAAAATTATCATATTATAACATTCTATATGAATTCCAAAAATCAAGTTTGTAGCACAAATTAATCGAATTTGTCAAAGAAATCGAATGTAGCATTTAGATAAAGAGCCAAAAGTTCTACGAAAAATGTTTTTGCACTATCGCAACTTGCTTTTTGGAATTTTCTTATCCATTTTTCTTCACTTTTATATTTTTCTCACTTCCTAATGTATGAGATTTTCGGCAATGCTTTATGCTCACCAGCTTCATGTGATTATCGAACTATTATCCAGCTGCAAGAAACAAATAGAGCATTTCCCATTTTAGGTGGATTGTTCTATGAAAACTTTGATTCTACAGTACGATAAAGAAACATGCACATCCGAGACATATTAGCATATTCTCGCTCATGCCGTATAATTTCCCTTATTTAATTCTATTCTATAATCAGCTTCGGTTTGCGTACATTTTAATAAAAATTTGTTCCCATTATTGAGACACTGAAGCTGCTTCAATAGCCACCCTGGAATATATAATTAGTATTTTCATTTATTTTTTTGTGTACTCCTGCCGATGGGAACAAAATACGAGCGTATTTCCTCCATTTCGAAAGCACTTTCTTCTTGCTCACTTCTGAATTCATTTTGTTGCAGAAACTAGAATATTTTTGCGGTATCCGGTTTGTGAAGACCCTCAAAACCCCACCATAGCTGACCGGTGCCGTTCTGTGATAATGGCCCATTCGGATTTCCGGGTAGATGTCTTCAATGCCACAATGACAAAAGGGTAGGTTCTTGAAAATTTTGCAAAGCTTAGCAAAATTAAGTTGCTATCAAAGAAACTAAAACTCTTCGATTTTCTCATTGGACTATCCATATTCACTTATTATATTGCAATATCAACAAAATCAACCCATGGTATACGTAGCACTAGTATTAAAAAATTCGAATGAATCGGAAACAACTTATTCAACCAAATATTTTAAAGCAGTTCTTTCGACTGAACCGAACTGTTGCTGTAAAAACGAATTTTTAAACTATCAAATACAAGAGCAGAAAAGAACACGAGATGTAGAATATCAAACATATACAGACCCAATTTAATGGAAATAAAAAGAAAAGTGGTACACTTGATGATTATTCATAATTCAAGGTGACACATTCAAGCGTACATTTGCTGACACCTGCTGGTGAGTGCAGAAGCCCATGCGAAGTAGTCGTATTGGCTAGGTTGCGATAAAAATTTGCGCAAAACCAGCTCCAATTTCTATGCCATTATGTGCTTGCATCGAAATCGTGCATGATTTATTGATACGCTGCTTTTATAACACGATGCAATGGAAGAATGCCGCTTGGAGGGGCTTATCCTCCGGCTACTTTATGAGTTCGCGGCTCAGCGAATAAAAATTCCTAGATGAGTTAAATCCTTGGTGCTAGGGATGTCCATTAGGGTAACATTGCCCGAGGACTCTGGTGGCCTGAGAAGCATGATGAGCAGCGGTGGCTGGAATGGAGGCTGGAATGCTACCCTTTAACCCCCGCGAGAAACCAATTTCATCCATGTTGGACGCAGTGAATGCCACCGCTTCCGCTCCGGCCCGGACATGGTAGCACGCCGTCATTTCAGGCGTTTCGGGCAAAATACCACACGGGCAAGGGATTACGGAGACATTTTCCTGAGGGTCCCGACCCTTGTTGGAGCGAAACCAAACAAGCGCAAACTGGACACCATCACCTCCTCCATTCGCTGGGCCTCTATTGGCTGGGCCGCAGGCTGGATGAATGAATTATTATGCAAAAAAGGATTAATGTATATTTAATAAACACGACCATGGGCCCGAACTTTATCATTTTATCTGCAAAAAGATTCCTTTGCCGAACGTTGTGTGGCCCGTTTCACTCTTGGCACCGAAAAGACCCGCTTTTAAGGTTGAAACATGGCTCGGTGGGTGATACACACATCGGCCACGGAACTCATTTGGGGCGTGGATGAGGAAGTACGGAGTCAAACTATTCAAAGACAGTGCTGCATTCTTGCCATCTGGCCAAAACATCGATGGATCATTGGACTTTGGCAATGAAATAGTATTTTAAAACTCGGTATGTGGCTGATAAACGGACCGGCTTCGAAATGCTCAAATTTCTCTGTTAACTTTCTGAATGTGCGCAAGTTATAAATGTCGCTAGGCCCAAGTTTTCGAAGCAAGTACTAATTCTTGGTTATCGATGCTGCTACTGCTTCCTAATCATCCTAATATTGTAATCATCTTATTGTGACTATGGACAGACAAGAACCAAACAGGACGGGTGCAATTTTTCAATTAGCTGCTACCTCATTACACTTCTGATCAGTGCGTTTATCTTGCGAGAGTGCTTTTTAAGCAGAAAAATTTGACCCGCATCCGCTTCCGATCCAAAGTGGTTGGCCCGTGCTGTAATGCCTTGAGAACGAGGAGCAAATAACGATATCCTGCCGAAGGGCTCCAAGCGCTACCCTTTTTGGCCAGCCGGACCAGCCGGTTTGATCGAAGCCTGTGCGCAATTAACGCCATACGAGGAACGCAAACGACGCGACCTTACACGGCGCACGCACAATGCACCATCTGAGTTTCCGACCGCAAGCGCGAAAACAAAGCACGGCTCGTCCCTGGCCGAAGATTTATGAATTTATGATGCTCCCAGCCCACGCCGGTGGCGCTCATGACGTCGCCTATGACCACATCCTTCGCCTGAGCGGCAAAACTATGCCACAGTTGGTGTACGGATTCAATTAGCCTTGAATGCTGCAACAGCGTTCTTTGGCAAGTCTCTTGGAAGCGGCCAGCAGCAGATCCAGCTCGCTGTGGAAAAACGCTGGAATCGATGCCCACCCCGGCTCAAGCGCTGGAAAATAGCACTCCCATGGCGGCGAGAGTAACGGCATATGTTAATTTATGTAGTTCAAATAGTGATCAAATATGTGAAATATGATTTACAACTGAGCTCATAAACAACACGCTTCCTCCCGGATGGACGGTGGTGAGCGCGTGAGACAATTGGACCGTACAGATGGACGAGCCACCGTCCGGTCGGCGCTGTCGGCGGGAGTGATGGAAAATTGCTGTCCCCGAAAGCGGAAGTTTTGTGATCCACCTTCCATTTCGACCGACCGGCGACCGGCGACCAACAAGCTCAAAAGTAAACAAATTATTGAAAAGACACCGTGTGCGGCAGCATGGCACCAGGCGGCGCATTTTCCAGCAATTTCAGTGTGCCGTTACTGCCTGGTGTTGCGTGGAGTTTTACAAGCCCGCCATTTTTACTAGGATTGGTTTTTTTTTGTAGAGCGTTTATTTTTGTTCCACTTTCGTCACACGTGTTGCTGTCGGAATTCGTGCCGGCAGTGGAAGTCGAATGCTCCGTATGAGCAGCTTTGGACACCACGCGGAAGTCATAAAGCGTATATGGGCTGTAAATTACTGTAAGACAAAAAAAGTCAACTCACCAAACTGACCATCCGTGAAAGGGCCCTTCTCCCGTTGGTTCAGCGTTGCACGTTTGAATCGGCGTGACTGGTCCGAACTGCTACCAATGGGTCTAGCACGTGGTGCTGAACACGGACCCCAAGAGAGAATTGTTTAGAAGATTGTTACGTAACTGTTACACATTCTGCTTTATTGCTTTATTGCTGTTGGTGGTTTATTGTTTTGCACTGAGAGAAAGAGAGAGAGAGAGAGAGAGAGAGAGAGAGAGAGAGAGCTTTCGAATGTGTCCTGGTGGGTCGCCACGGATGTTCCATATGCTAATAAATGAAATATTTCGAGCTTGGTGGATGGCAGTTGTAAAAACATCCGACAGTACCTGATAAATTACAGAGTATTTCGTTGCTGCGGGGATACATCGAAATGTGTTACAATTCTGCCTGTGCCACCACACGCTTCATTTAGTACTACAGAGCTCCGAAAACAAATGTACGAACTTCAATTGTTCGTATACCTATTTACCAGTGCTTGCAGTTTGCTCCGCATTTTGCTCGCATAGATCCAATGTAGCTAAATGTGAGGGTGGTTTTTAAATCTAACAACAGACATAATTCTATATTTACGGCAATGTTGAATCTTGAATCTGTTGAATGAAAATCCTACATTTCATAAAAAAACTAAATAAAAAAGCTCAAAATGTTTATCATGAGAAGTAAGTTACGATCAGAGAGACAGAGTCATAGAAACCGACCAAAGGGTGCATAAACTCATACCGAACATATAAGATAAAATGAATAGAAAACATTTCCAACGCTAGACCAATTTGCCATTTCAAAACACATTGCGCTGTACGTTCTACACTGTATTCTGAATCATGTGTAAGCTTTCCCTGATTGTCACACGATTATCTGTGAGGTGTTTATTTCTCTACTTACTTGTTTCATCTAAATAGCGTGGTTCAAAGGAAACAAACCACAAGTATGGCAACGTTTTTATTTTTTTCCATTATGGATAATGTCTTTATTCACCCATGCAGCCATTAAATGTCATTACGGTTGCTTGTGACTCATTGCGAGAGCAAACCTTCATTAAAGTCTCTCCCCAGGAACTTAATGGAAACCAAAGTACGTTAAAAAGAGCTCTGTAGTCATCCGCTCGATGAGAAATACTAGGCGGAAACACGAAATGTTCACACTGCAAATAAGTTCCGCAATGACAAATTAACTTCCGGGAAATTCTTAGTGCCTACTTGTTGCCAAACGCTTGTGGGTGAAGAAGCACGGTGCTCTTTTCGGATAGTTTCCATGCGCCAACAGATATTAATTTTGGTTGATAGTATGTTTAGAGCAAACTGGTCGAAGGTAACGGTTTGTAGCTTCCCAACGCTTGTTGCATGTTGTTCACGTTTGACAGATACACCCTCCTAAGTTTTAACAAATAAATGTCCCCTAACAACGTTTGCGACTATAGAAATGATACATTTATATGTTGAGACAATGATGCCGCCTCTGCAATTGCCGATTGGTTTTTATGTTTTGTTTTTGGTATCCCGATGGTTGTAACTTTAGTCGAGCAGCAGAATTTATTTCACTTGGTTAGGAAATGTGTGGTGCTACATGCTTGCTTGCTGCCTAGGATAAACCGCGTTCGGGTTCTGCGAGCTTGTCGGTTCGTAAAAGTACAGCAAGTTGTACTTTTTGTCGCTCGTTATGGACAAAAATTAGTTCTGGTTTATTAAAAACCATCATGAATTACCAACCAATGTTCAAATAGCTTGATCACTCGCCAGTTAGTAGGGTTCCGAAGGTTCGTACGCTGGTAAAAGTTCGTTCACCATCATTTGGCGACCGGATGGACAAAAGATTTCCCTATTCATGCTTCCTCTAGCCCACATTTCAGTCGAAGTAGTGTAGGGAGCTGGTGGTTGTTTCCGAGATAAGAATGGCAGAGAGAAAAAAAACCGAAACATTCTGCGAAAGTCATTGAGCGCAACAGTCACGGAGTTACTAAACCGGAACCCAGGGACGAGCGTTTGGTAAGGCGGTGATGAAGAAATGTACAAATAAGAAAAAAATCTGGCATGCGTTCTCAAAATACAGCATTTTGTTTTCTTTCTCATTTTACATCTTCTTTCTGCTGTGAAACGCTTTCAGTCAGACTAGGGCGGTATTGATACGGTGAACTGTTGGCGCCTTTGGTGGAAAGTCCAGGCAAAAAAGCCTTGCAAATGTGGACAAAAATATGCGCGTACATCGTCGAGCTGAACTCTTTTCATCCAAGGAAAAATGGAAGCGGAAAAGTCTTGCCGAATGCTCATCATGCGAAGGAAAAATGTACAGAAACGAACGAATTATGCCTCTACTGAGGGGAGGGCGCAGACTACAGACGACAAATGTGTGCATTCGGAAAAATAATCATAAATAAACCCAGCACAGAATAGTGCAAGCAAAGTTTCTTTTCGGCGCACAGTTATTTTACCCATTGGTCTGGATCCATTCCTTTTGAGCTGTTGTTGGAGGTTATCAATTCCGTCGCCAAATGTATGTTTTTCAGGATTTCTTTATTGGAAGTGCACGGTGAACGGCAAGCACTGGCAAGTGGAGACGGGATTTTGTTTGCCCAACAGCAAACCATGCAAGTATTTGCGTTGATTTATTTCAGGAAAAAAAAACTAGCGAAATCAAGAAAAGAACAGCAAAGACGCGGAAAAGCTTGTCAAACAGAGAGCGGACAATATGATGTGGAAAATGTGCCATAAGAGCAGAATTGGCCTATTGCCTAAAATAATGTTTCAAGCATGTTCATTTTGATCGACTATCGGTAAGTTTCGAGGAACATCATTGGAGCTATTGAAAACGAACGGTACTCAGACGATTTTTATTTGATTTATTTACTAGTTAAATTGTATTCCATAAATCCAACAGCGATAGAATTTTGGCTATATCACTGCATTAGTTAATGTATTTGTACAAACTATGATATAAAATGTGAAATAAAGAGAATTTTCATTCACATCGTTTTTTGGACTCCTTATCCATAACATGGATCCACAATCACGTGATTGAGCGAATAAGATAATAATTTCCTATTTCTTGCAAGTTAGCAGAAAACGACTACTAGACGGTGCGCCATAAATAAGCAGCGCAACTTTCTTCCCTTCGGGAGTGGTATGATGAATCTCAAGTGCAAACGCCGAATGGTGTTGTGTCAAAAACAGTGCTTAAGGCACCACCAGGCTTGTTGGTAAAATACGTACGGGGTCCCTTACGCGCAATCAACGTCCTACTGTCTCAGCTAGCGAATCGTATGACAACGTCTACTTTTGTGATAACGTTGACCAACAGATCGCTCCCAAAGGACAGGAGTTGTTTGTAGAAACGGAAATGGGAAGAGAGAAAATCGAACAATCTTTTTCCGCACAATGTTCCGTGCTTCGAATGCTCAAGGCAACGCCAACAGCCTATGGAGAAGCGTGTGAGAATTTAGGGCACAGTTCGTCGGGAATAGATTATAGACGAGCTGGTTCACCGGAGATGTTGATGTTGCGCCAATAAGTTTTCTCGTATTTCTTTTTCACAACAAACAAGCCGCTGATTTCATCGAAACTGGCGCAACGACATTCGTATGAAAATGCATTGAATCGCCGCACATAGCTACGAGCAAAACGGGCTCAGATCAAAAGGCGTAAAACACACTCTGGTGGAAATGAGGGCATCGCTCTAATTTATGGTTAGTTTTCCATTTTGGAAAATAATTCCTCACTTGATTGTCGTTCGTATTTTGTCTTCCGGCGAACGTACCGTTTTATACCGTTTTTGCTGGTGAATTGTCCCAATATTTCATCGAGGTTCTCACTGTAGAAGCGCTTAAGATGAATTTGTTTTTCAGTTCCGTTTTCTTCCGGTAAGCGATGAAAATCACACAAAGCAGTCACAGTGCCTGCTAGAGATATTTATTTGCTATTCGTTCAAAACCATAGTCCATTCTGTCCTTATTCCTTACTACACTCAAACAAAAACAGGTTATTTGAGTAAAAATTAGACTATTTTATTAGCAAATATTTTGTGGTAGTTTTGCGTTCATTCTGACACGGTAAATGTAACAAGCTACATTGTTATAAAAAACATTATTTATTTAAATTGTTTTAATAAAAATATTACCACGAATAGTTTTACTTTCCATTATTTATGGAGATTGTCAGAATATGACGCTGAGTCGCAAATTTTAGATAATGACTTGATTGAGAAGAAAATTCTGCTCCGCATAAACACTTTTTGTTTGCAGACTTTTGTTTTGCGCGTATACCACCATCAAGACGTAGCATAGTAAAACGAATAAAAAAACTGAGAAAAGCTCCTGAAATCTTGGCTGCTAGGAGAGCAGCACAAGAAAAATGGAGGCAAAATGTAATAAATCAGGCTTGTGCTTTATCTTTAACACATTTCTTGCTGATGAGTCGCATTTTGTGCGTTGTATTGGTGTGACATAGGCAAGTGGATCGCATTCCTTGACACAAAATTTCTTAGCTGCTAGGTACTGCAACAATCTAGCGTCTTTTTACTCTTGCGCACCATTCGTATAGCACCGAAAAAATCCCTTCCTTGTGGCAGCTTGTGCAAGAGTGTTTGTTTTCTCTCGTATTTGTTTGCTTGTATGAGATTTATGTATTTAATCGAAAAAAATCTTTGTTTCCTGAAATCTGCAAAAAATATGCGGTAGTTAATGTTAAAAAAATAGTATCATGCAGAATAAGAAAGAAAAAATGCTTTCAACACTAAAGCTAGATAGAGGGTTTTTTATTGTTAGATTTTTCAGATATGATTCAGATATGACTGTAGAACACAAAAAGAATGACATATCAACATGATCTCACAAAGTATCTTAAAATTTTAATCTATATTTTAAGTGTGCATTTTGATAGAAAATTGCTGCTGCCGCTTGAAAATGTAGTAAATTGATTGAAATAATATTCAACCTATTGAGCTTCTTTTCATCATATCGTTATTGTTGATGATGGTCACTCAGGGATGCAATTATAAATTTTCATCTCCCATGTACTCAAATGCTGAAATATGATTTGAAAACCAATTTTGATAACAAAATTTTTCTTCGAAGGTTCAATACGCATTTTTTTTGGGTACCATTTGGTATTGAGGTATGAATGAGTGCAAAAATACATGTTTTTGCTGAAATTATTTCAACATCTTTTGTGCATATATAAATAACTTCGATGCTCTTTTACATCACTTTGTTTGACATCAAATAATACATCGTGGCCATGCGCTCCATGCATAAAATGCATGCATAAAAGGTATGTATGGCCAGGCGTAACCGATCCGGACCATTTGTAGGCGGCGTAATGCTATGATTTTTTATGTTAGTTGCCTCTAATTTTATCCTTTTGTACTATTGTTTAGCATCGATGTGAGATGGCAGAAAATGTGGAAAAACGTACTTGGCTCGGATATATTCTACCGAATAGGATGGAAACAACTTTGATAGCCCTTGTATGCCTCATGAACAGTGAGAGGGTTTGATAATGGTCTTCTTAATGACGTATATCACAATTAAGCTCGCAATGGTGCCAAACGAAACTGTAATGCGCTATAGACGGTGGCAAGGTTCGGAATTAAGAAAAAAAGTGCAAATTCTAGAAATCAATTGAACCACACTTTCCAGTTTCACATTTATTGCAGCAGTGAAGATTTTGTTTAGTTTTTGGTAAAGAATCATTTTGGTCTATAGAGTGTACCTATTTCTGCATAATCCGATGTAAGGGATTTTATGATCAAATCAAGAATCTACTTCATAGAGTTTGGGTTAGAGATGTTCGTTAAAATGATCTCTTCACCTAAACTACATGTTTACCATTCCTATCTCGAAAAAGAGATAGTGTACAGAAAAAAGGAATTTATAGTTATGAACTGGGGTAATGGTAGAAAGGGAACCTCCTTATAGATGGCTAAAAGTAAACATAGAAGCATGTTGATGCCGGGAAAAAATGGAAAAGAAAATAAAAGCATTTATTTATTGTCTTGCAAAATATGCGGCTCCTCTGACGGAAGTATGGAGATGTCAGTGCAATACAGCAAGTCGAAACTAACGAAATCTCAGCTCTCGTTTGGCGTCAGTGTGTCGAATCAATGACGCTGGAGTTGGCATCGAAAGGAAAAATTCAGACAGCGAAGAATTCAGGCAGAATTCCTATCTGTCTCTGACAAGCAGTTCGTTTTCGCTGGATTTGTACCAGAGAATGTTTTTCGTAAGAATCTGGAAAGACAAATCGCTTGCGATGACAAGCATTCTCATTCATTGTAAATAAATATGGTGAATGATGTCTGGTGGATGACAAAATTAGGCACGCTGTTTATTCTGATTATTGGAATCGGAAATAGTAAAGCACAGCTGCCACAGGCATTTGCCATCAAATGAGAACACTATGACTTGAAGATGAAACTATATAGGATAATGCATACGAATATTTACTCTCCGTGGTAAGCACGCTTCGATTGTCGGAGGATCACGCGAATGTACATTGGATCGCAGACACAATTAATCTTTGACACGCGACTCTCGGATGCTCAATTTTATCGCCATGCGGTACAAGAAAAAGTAAACGTAAATGTGTTCAAGCGAGTGTTTCACGCAAATAACGTGAGATCCGAAGAGCCAAATACATTATATCAAACACGGTTTTAACACACCACAGACCACACAGACCGTGCCGAAAAGTAAGTGCTTTGAGTTCGAAAATAGTTCGCCGCCAAAATGATCGATTACCTGCGATCACATGGTGCAAGGTCCTGTGGTTCAGCACCACGTACGAGGTGCAAAAGGTACAAAGTAGCGCTTATACCTTCCTGAGATATACAAATGCAATCCCTTTTGTGATTGAGTGCGTCGTCACCATCGTTTTTGCCACCGGCATAGTTGCTTCACATCGGCAAATCAAAACACGATTTAACGATAAAATTTTATGACACTGTCCGTTTGGATTTGCTATTTGCGAAGATTATTTTCGTTTCCGTTAGCTTCTGCTCGATGGCATGTGGCTTTGCTTTGCTTTTTCCACTTTCCGGCTGATACGGCAAGTGCAAACACGCTCAACCTATGTTGCGATTTCTCCGATTTGAAATTTGCATAGGGTATGGCCCACGACCGATTAGTATTTTGCGTATTAGTTCGTTCATTCATTGTTCCTAACATTCCATCGGATGCTCGATCGCCTGACGCCTAAAGCGGCCCAAGGTGTACATTAAGACGTAGCCTTCAAGAATGCATAATAGACTCCTCGCAAAAAAAAATTTGTGTAAGCTAATCCGATTTGGATTGGTCCGAGCCATGTGTGGCGCAGTCTAAATCAACGGAAGGTTACTTGAAATGGGACACATATACATATATGCAATACCCGGAGATGGTTGCTATGCAGTAAGCAGCAGGCTCTACATTCAAATCTAGCTAACTGTTTATAATGCTAAGTTTTATTTAAAAAAAACCTTGGAGCACATATAATCCTGATGGAATTTCCAAAATATCAAGGATGTACATACCTTAAATTTTTCCAGAATACATTTCAATTGTGGGATTTTTCATCAAAACATGCAGAGAAGCTTAAATGAAAAAGATGCATTAGGGAATCGTTTGCTAGGTTTGCAGTATTATGCTCAAGAAGATGGTTAGAACAACCGTTTTTAAGGTTCTAGTTTTGAGACTATTCATTTAGTGGGATTGTCAACCAGCGGCAGACCTTGCTGTATAACAATCCAAACCAGGCTCAGCGATGAACGATAGAAGATGCATCGATTAGATTTCCAGCTTTCTTAATGCGGACCGTCACACCATCTACAGTGCAGTCATAAAGCTAGGAGGACCCAGGGTCAGGTGTACAATAAATCTTGAATAGTGCAACGGACGAATGTTTGTGCGCACGTTTTGTTTAGAACCATCACCAATCCCGCTCGAAATAGTAGCAGCTACAGCTCTCTTTCAACAAGAAGCATCTATCTTGATCCGGTTGATATCAACGTACATCGTAGGGCTGGAAGTTGGCCAAGCAAACGGGCCGAAGTTGAACTTTCCGGATCACGGGAGCTTGTGAAAGATAATTTTTTTACGCACATATAAATCGAAAAGCCCACATTTTCCCGCATCCCACGAGTGCAGCCACTGACAAGGACCCAGAACGTGGTGGAACCGATGGCAATGGTGGCAGGAATTTGCGACGGAATGGAAGACCCATAAATTTTCATCTCGGCCCGGGAGCGCGGGTTTTCCGGATTTCGCTTTCCGGAACCTCCATCGCCGTCGTCATGCGTTCGCGTGGCATTTGTGTTAGAGCGCGGGAATTCAATAAACCATTTCCCTCCACAGGATCCGCGATTCGCGAGCGGATTGCTTTGGTGCTACTCAGCGAATTTCTAAGCTATGCATCCAATCACAGACCATCGACCACCGGCGTACCGGCGTGTGTGCCGAAGCAGGATGAAGCGGTGCCATCACCACGCTGAACGGTTGAGTGCATTTAGCAGGAACTCCAGCAATGCGTCCTCACAGCGTGTGTCGTCGGAATTGCAAACGCATAAAAACAAATAAACCACTGGCGGACCGACAGGCCGTTACCAGCGCCAAACGGAAGCAGCCTGTCTCCAGGGAACTCTGGCAGCGGTCGGGATAGCGGAAGCAAGCCGTGCACGTATGTAAAAATGTTATTTAATAACTGTTTATATGACATTCCACTAAATAAAATAATGCATAAATTACGGAGTAGTGCACAATAAAGTGAAACTAAAAATGAAATATGCCTACCGAAACGACGCACGGGCGTTCTATAGGTTTTTTTCCCGTGTTTGTAGCAGCGCTCTGTTAAAACCGCATAGCAGTTCGTACGGGTGCATGCACGCGCGAGTGCACGCACGAAAATACGCATCATATGCATCCGTTAGCTGGACGGAAAAGGGTAGTAAACTCGCGCCCAACACTATTGCTCTTGCCAGACAAATTGGTCTTTGTGCCCGAACGCGTATCTGGCCATGGAGTGGGCACAAAAACGTAATCCAAGGATCGAGCTTTTCATCTAATACGTGAAGCTACCGCACAACGGTCGAGGCCCTCGTCTGCACATGGTCAAAGAAAGGTCGAATCTTACCAGAAGCTGAACCGTTATGTTGATAATCATTACGAACAAAGTTTTGTTCATCTTATACGAAACTTAACGATATTTAAGCAATTTAATTTATTTGTAGAGCGTTTTAACTGCACCTGTTTGTATTAGCATTAGCATAGCTTTTATTGGCATCATCTTTTAATCATATTAGAGTCCTTAGTTAAACATGAACTGGTTCGTCAGTGAGATCAATCATAAATAAAAGTAAAATAGAAAGCTGACCAACATTGTAAACCGTTTCTCCTGTATGATCAAGATGAACAAAATGAGTTAGTAATATCGAATGTAGTAAAACTAGTGTTTCCTCATGAAGTACTATTTTTGCTTACTCGCGGCGCGTTGTGCGAACCCTCTGTGCCGGTTTCTCTCGGTGGCGCCATCACGAGTGTCGGAACGGATATCTCACCATGCGTTTAAACTACGACGTTCTCGTTGACAATGCGCTCCATTTGCTCAGTGCGGAATAGAAAACAAACGCACATAGCTTCTAACTGGGATGCTACTGCCAGGAATAGGAACGATGGTGCTTTCGACTTTGCCACGAAGGCTTTCGCCTTTTCTTTTTTCGCCATTTCAACAAGCACAGGGCCGAGTCCCAAAAATCCTTGCAACACACTTACTCACAAAAATGGTAATAAAGAATCAACCAAATCCGCTGATTTATTGACGAAAGAAGGACGTGTGAGAGCTTAGCCGGAGCTGAAGGAAAGCGTTCCATGCGATGGATAAGGAATTCTTTTATTTTGCGTTCAACGTGGAGGTCCCAGCGTCGTGGTTGAAAATAGCAATAATAGCCAATGGTGCTGCTCCTTTACGTTCGAAGGGCAAGCGAAAGATTCGAATCCTTTCAATAAACAACTAATAAATTTCATCTCCAGGAAATGGGTATATATCTGTTTCTTCTCATTTCTATTTCAAACAAATTCCAACTGTAAGCCCGCAAGGCACAATGAACAAGGCCAGCAGCATCAATTTCCATACTTCCAGATGTGCTTGGTATGCGTGGTCTACTAGCAAAGACGTTCTCCAAATCGTTGCAATCACAAATACGTGGCGCTTCGGCTTGCCACATATAATTGTGGTGCAATTTTGCTGTGAACAGCTGATGCCTGGTGCACAGTCAAACCGTTTCACTTACCCTGGGGAGCTTTGACTACGGAAAGAAACGGCTACCGCTGCAGCACGAAAACCCGACACGAAAAGAGCAAATGCAAACAGGAACGATTGTGATCGCAAATCCCAACTAATAACAACGATTCAAATCGAAGAAAGCTGATCAGCAAACATATCTGTCAGCAGCGAGATATCCTGCAAGCGTGATTCTCAGCGCAAGAACTGCCACTCTTGAGCACTCAACGTTGTTCTGCGAGCTAAAGCACAGGAGCTCGAAAAAGAAAAAGAATCGCAAATAACATGTAGACGGGTGGTTTCAAAAAATGGTTTGGGTTAAAGGTGGTTCAAAGGGGAGAGAAGAAGCCAGAATAAATCATAATTTGAAATGAAAGTTTCCACCAAACTGTTACGACGGTATTTTCGGCATAAAACGAAGGCAATTTGGCGCAGTTTCCAACCACCGGCCAAAACCTCACACGAGCTCTGTGGTTCCAGTAGACGTATGCAAAAGTATTGTTAATTAGTGTGGAAAGATTAATGTTTTGCATCGTATCCCTTTTGTGGCTATTGTACCACTTCGTCGTGAGTACTGAGCGTTGGTTTAGAAACGCGAAAACGTCTTGGAGAGTTACTGGGTCTGCAGAGAATTTCTATGAACTGGTAACAGCTGGAAACTTTGGCAATGGCTGCATTTAGCCAACAGCGCTCAAGCAACACTCTCCAAAATTCGTTTTTCCAAGAACAGCATGAACCGGTAAGGACCGTTAGCATGATTCTTGAGATTGCAAGATGCTTCCGTAGAAAACGTAGGTGTAGGGCATAGTGGCAATTTGCTGGCGAGAGCAATTTCGCACACCAAACCTCTCATGCACTGGTGGCAGAAAGTTCAACTTAAGGTTAAGTTATATAAAAGATTCTTCGACATTCTAATAATGTTGACTCTGTCTGTCTGCTGACGTCTAGGGAAATAGATCAACTAGCATGGCTAACATGTTCATAACTTGCCAGAGTGGAATTGCAAGCAACAGGAAAGAACCCTATTTGCTAGAAACAACTACAGCATTTGAAATGCTACAAACATAGCACAGCCAGCCGGAAACCGATAAGAAAAGTGTATAAAATTTCATCAAATCCCGCCTGGGTGGAAGAAAATGAACAAAAGTTTTCTTTTTCTTTTATGGTCCATCAGTTACAGCACCAATAATGGAACAGAAAGTATTCCCTACTATTGCTTGCATCCTTAGCAGTCGGAAGCATTGCGCACGCTGATTGTTTGAATAACGAAACAATAAATTAAGTGCGCTGACAAAGTTGCATCCAGCCGCAGTGGATGCATTTGCAAGCCACCAAGTGTTTAATGTGCTCGTTCGTTTTTGCTGCTCTCTGGACAGCCTAGAAGGCACATATAGCTTTGATGTGATATACTACCACATTTAAATATTTAAAAAGCAAATTTGTAGAAATGAACACCCGACGTGTTTGAAACATTCATCTACTTTTATTCAAATTAAAAACAATCTCACTGCATTAATGAAAATAGGTTTTCATCACTACAAATCCATCAAATGGTAATTGTTAAAGCTTTATCTGATAAGATCATACGATCGTTATTGCGTCAATGAAAGGGACCATAATTATTAGATACTATATTAAATATATCTAATTGCAATCGTAGTTCCTAACATACCTCTTTGCCAATGTATACAAAAAGCTTTATAACTTATTAGCTTTATACCGTTCAACATTTTGTCTAAGCATTTATGTTCTACATTTTCTTTATACGAAATTGGTAATCATAGCGATCTAATACGCCGCGTAAGTTGAATGGATGTTATTCATGATGTTCACCTTTTTTACGCAAGCACTTGAATGGTGTGGAAAACTAATATCAACCAACCTCTGGAAACAAGCACTATTTCGATAGCTATTGCAAATCTTGGGGTTTTATCCTCAATCGTTTCCTTCTTATTAGGCTTTGCGCTTGTTTTCTTGGCATGAATAGTCGGTTTTCTAATCGTTTTAATCCGAACTGTCATTGAAAGACTAGATGAATAGCTTGGCGAATGGTTCGTTCAAACTGATTTGACGAAAGCGTGTTATTCGCCACACTAGCAAGACTGTTGTCTTGATTTTTGGCTTAGAAACGTGAAAAACAATATAGCAACTTCGTAAGCACGAAAAAATGAATAAAAATATGTCGAAATCCATCGAGAATAAGCCCGTAAGTATGCGTGAATAAAATGGACCTTCGTCTTCTTTCATCCTGTATAATTTATGACCGCTGATAATGAAAACAGATATATTCTTTTGCTCACGAGCGCGATGAGGTACGGTCTAGCAGTAGATGCGGATCGGTATGGTACGCATCACAAGAGAAAGATGTACGAGATGGTCGGAAGAAAGTTCGGAAACCCCCTAAACGTGCGGAGAAAGAGCGCTTGAGTGGAGGGATGCAAGCTGGTGAAAACGGGCAATGAAGGACGAATATGTTACCTCACCTTCTAATGTCCATTGGGTAGGCATTTAAACGATGTCAGAACAGGACGAAAAATAATAGAGGTAGCAAAACATGAATGAGAAAATGAGAAAAATATGTAGATAGAGAAATAAATAGAAACACCATGCTATAAGGAGTCGCTAAAGAAAAGGGAGCAATATATTTCAAGTGAAGCAAAACAAGATAGAGAAAGAGAGACAGAGCGAGAAAGAAAAAGTGCGTGAGAAAGAGAAAAATTAAAGAAACCTAAGACGAAATTAGGGTACTTCTTCAATCGGCTTGATCCTCTAACGCTGCTCTTGAATGGCCGAAAGATATGAAGGAAATAAATCACATGCAATGTATTGTAATATATTTTGATTTAATATCGAACTCAGGATACATTATGAAGAAAAATGATGGCCGAAAAAAAGAAAACCTTGCGGAGCACAAGAAAGAACTTGAATAAAAGATTATCAGAAGAAAAATCAGGAAGACATGCTCTCTTCTCTCATGGTTGAGCAAACGGTCGTATAATGTGGAAAGTAGTGTAACAAACAAATCTTCTGGCAGATTCTCATGGTACCTTGTTCGAAAATACATTACATTAAAATTACAACCGAAAATACATAACCGAAATAGAAAACATTCAAGTTACGAACGCGTATCATTTATATGCTAGATTGTAGAAATGTTTATTAGTATGCTAGTATTCTGATGTACTCCATAATAGTGAAGTAGAACAAATCGTTGTAGCATTTAAGATCTTTTCAT
Organism: Anopheles nili; assembly: GCF_943737925.1. Classification (NCBI taxonomy): domain Eukaryota; kingdom Metazoa; phylum Arthropoda; class Insecta; order Diptera; family Culicidae; genus Anopheles; species Anopheles nili. Next base: position 47,896,309 of record NC_071291.1, on the reverse strand, counting down.
AGAAAAAGAACATACAACAATTTATTTGATTTGTATGATGCAATATCAATCGATTTTATTTCATGAAAAATTTGGAACGGTTCTGAAACGCATCTGTGTTTTAGTAGCATTTTTCAAGCTTTTCAATAAACAATGCTGGCGGTAGTGCGATAACCAAGTTGGTACTCAATCTGTCGGTTTTTTTTTCGGCAATGCATTGGAGTTCTGATGAATGATTGTTTTTGTGTCAAAATGAACATTTTGGCTTCCATTCGCACAAAATTTCTTTGCGGCGTGAGGAACTCATCCTGCTCTAGTGTCGCAATGGCTTACTTTTTTGCGAGACATACAGCGCCGAATTTTCCAGCTTACTATATTCCTTGCCAAAGCCATTGGCATCCATATTTATCAGTATTATGATAATAAGTCTCGATCTTGAATAAATTTGAAATAAAATTGTTACGCCACGTCAAGCAAACGTGATATATTTGTTGATTTTTCCCAATAATTTTTCTTTCTTCTCTCTCATTTTATTGCGCGGATTTTCATCCCATCCGTATCTGTGTGCTTATTTCCACACCCGATTCACCACTGCTGGCCATGCCAATTTCTCTTCAACTCTTGTCTTTTTCTCTTCGGCGACTTCCTTTATCAAGGCTTCGATAGCGTCTTCGTACTACTTTTTGGCACCCCCTTATCTGGTAAGAAAATTTTCCTCTCCGTTTTCGCATCTGCGCGATTTTTTCTTCCTGACAAAGGAAAGAAAAGTCCTACCCACGATGCCCTCGAGGCGCTACGGCTACGGCTGCCGCCGATACTGAACCCCCTTAAGGATCTCCGACCACAATAACTTTCTCAGGGCACAGCCTCCGGTGGCGCGGCTTTCTAGACGGTCGGTTGCTCGCGACCAGAAGTATCAGCAATAGATCTTCCTTTCTCATGAAAATTTATCGCTGTTCTTTGCAATTTTCTTTTTTTGACATATTTTATCTTTCTTCTTCAGTATACCATCACCATGCGCAGGCTACCACGAGGATGGTAGGCCGTTCCGCCATGCTACCATCTTCGTCAAATGTTTCGAATTTGGTTGGTTCCCCACCCATCACACTACGCGCAGAAGAAAATTATTGTAGGAATAGTATCTAGATGGACCGTAGCATGGATGGACAGGGTTGCCAGGGAACTTTCTTGAGAGTATTTTTTTACACGCGCAGTTATATAACAGCAAAGGGTCCAGAGGGGGACTGGAGAATGTTGAGCGTTCGTATACATCTGCGGAAAGGAATGGGAATATATCCTTCGATCAATAGATGGTGGGACTATCAAATTGTGGACGAGACGGATTGCCCAGCTGTCCGGGTCCTGAAAGAAAATATTCCCAAAAGGCTTAATATTCTATTTGTTTTGCAGGAAATGAGAATGAGGTCTCGTCTAAATAATTTTTACTATTTATGAACTAAATTCAAGCCAACTGATTCAAAGAATCACTCTTACTCCTTTACGTTCTAAAAAATGAGAGGAAAACAAAGGCATCTATCCATTCCATCTTTATGGAGTTCCATATTCTGCAATCACCAGAAGTTATTGAAAAGACAATACGACTCATATAAGCTTCTATATCATATCTGGTTGGTTGTCGTTTGAGCTGTTTGGGGAATCACACTTTCAACACTGAAATTGCGGTCGTATAAAAAAACAGTGCATCCGGGATCTAATATGGCTCTGTTATTATAAATGAATTATTGAAATTTTAAACATATTAAAAACGCAAGTTAATATCTTAACGCACAAAAATTACAAGTAAAAGCAGGTTCCCCATCATTATATTCGTTTTTTTTTGTAAATTTTATTATATCGGTCCGATAGCAGAACAATGGGAGCAAGTTCAATTCGAACCTGAGGTGTTTGGGTTTCTTGGTATACCAGCATGAATGTGCAAATACTGTTGCAAGATGGTGTGCGGACGACTAGTTTCAGCTTGATCCAATTAAAACGACACATGATTCCTTACAGGAGCTAGAAGAAATACAAAGAACAGCGGGCGGCCATTATAGGCTTTGGATCAATGGTTAGCTTCAATCCCGAACCACACTGCGGGATGAAACTTAACAGCTCAAAACTTAATTAATTTAAATTAATTACGAGAGTAATCAAATATCTTGGCGTCTTTGAAACTCCGGCGATGGAAAGATGGGTGTCGAGCGAAGATTCAAGAGCCAGCGGAGGAGTATAACAGGTAATATCATTTAGCAGGAACTGGAGCAGGTGGAGAATCGAGTGAAGCACACATTAAATAAAAACGAAAAAGATGCATGAACACTATTTGCAAACGATAGCATGGTGAAACCGGGCAAGAAAAGGCCAAGTTCATCGGCCATCGTTGATCATGGCGAACGAGGTTGCTTTGGTCGCGCGTCGAAGCTCGCCGACGGTTTAAACATTTCTGTACGACCGTGGCGCCTTGGAATATGCCGCTGTAACACAAGTATAATGGTACTGCTTGGACGATTTGGGCAAGGCGGAAGTAATTTATAACCCACCTGGTGGAATCGCGTAAGCTTATGCCAAACGGCATCGCCTCCACCAGCAAAGATGAACGTTTTCCTCGCTTCATCCCGGTTCGGTGTTAGTTTAAATCCTAGTTGTTTTGTTTTCTTATAAATACTCGCGTAACTCGCATGCCTACGCACCCGCCATGCGCCTTTTTATAGGCGTTAGAACAGTGAAAAACAATTTTCCATCACGATCACGTTTCCCGTAGCCCACGCTCCGATTTCTTCCGTAATACCACATCTGTTAGCTCTCGTCTTATTAGTATTACTAAAATAAGCAGTTTTAGCAAGAGCGTGAAAGTGAAAGTTCTTTGAATCTACACTCAACCAATGTTCTTTGAGTTGAGTTCGCATTCCATCTTTCCTCTTTCGAAGAGATCCTTGCCGGCCTATTAGTGAAAATCTTTGAAGGAACCATTTTCTCGCACACCAGCACATTGTCTAATGCAAAAACGAGCGAAAATGTGTGCTCCTTCTTGAGTCCCATTAGACCTTGGCGACCCCCGAAAGGAAAAGCGTTTTAAATTACAAACTCATTAAAATTTAACATTTGCATAAATAAGAACACCGGTGCATTTTCCATCTTGCCCTCGGTACCATTTTTCATGGAACCATAGACATTCTTCTTCGGCAGTCGGTGTTTTCGGTGAAATTATCTTACCTCAGGGCCCAGCTACTACATCGTGTAGATGAGTGCGAGATGAGTTAAAAGTAATGGGTATTTGGGGAGAAGAGCGGTGGTGAAAGAAACCGAGACGACTAAATACAATAATGAACGGTTGGAGCGAGAGAAAAGATTAATTTGAAAATGATTGTTCCATGCCATGCTAGCAACGAAGCGCCGGAATAAGCCCTATCGGCAGCGAATAAGAAGCGCGTTTATTTTTTTGCGATGAGATGTATGCAGAGCTAATATCTAAGGTGATTACATTCTTAAACTGTCCTACCGCTGACTCAATAGATTTGAGAGAAGTGTATTACCTCATGTCACTCGGCAAACATGTCGTCAAATTTGCGATTTATGCGCTTGTATGCCATCAATTCAAATATTCGTGCGCGATAGCTCAGCATCATTCAACTCACGAAAACAATCCTGTGTTTCATCAAACCAACTTGGGAAACTTGAGAAGACACGGAACTGGACATAGCAGTCAGTGATTTATGGAAGGTAAGATTAATCAGGAAAAATAAATTGGGAACAGTAATGACTGAAGGCAAAGTTTGTTTCCTTTCCCGCAGCCTGTCGCCAAAGCGCTGCACGCTGGTCACCTCGAATCGACTACATTCGTTTGCTTTCCCATCGCGCGCTATGAGAAGGCTCCGAGAAGGAAAGCCCGTGAAATTTATAGAGCAAAGTTTTATTATTTGTTGAAGAAAAGTTTTGCAGGATATCTCTTTTCGCGAGCCGTCGAGACCTGTTTTCTTTGTTTCTGCAATAGCAAGAAAAGAGACCTCAATGTTGGTAATAATAGAAGGACTTGGTGACGGCATTATAGTACAAGCACGTTTGTGTGCTAAATTTTCTTTTTAGACGCGTAAATTTAATGAAAATTTATTGTTACTTCCTGCGGATCATCATTATTCAGGTCACTACTGTGTCGGTGTGGATGGAGTGAAAAAACTATGCGAGAGTGAAGTTGACATGCAAGAAGGCTATTGACATCTACCATCATAAGTTAAACAAGTAGCAAATGCATCGAAATAAAACTAAAATAAAAACATCGATGGAGAATTTTGCTAAATTCATGTAGTTTGTTTTTAGGCGTCAAATGCGATTCTAGTTATGACATTAGCTCACATTTTTCTTAGCCACATGCTACACGGCAAAATATATCACACAAACCCGCTACGGCAGCTCAAGTAAAACAAAGAGGCAGGAAAAAGTGTTTTGATTTATTTTTTCTCCTTAACCTTCAGCTTGACGGTGATCCTTTTGTGGTCCCACAGCCTACACGATATGGAATCGTTGCATCAGTCCAAGGAATCCTGGTTATCGTGTTTCGAGCGCTAAGACGGCGTCGTGGATGGTCAAGCGTAAAGTTGTCGGTCAATAACGAGTTGAGGTAACAGTGGCGTCGAGATCTTCGCCGTATGCCAAGGCGTATAGCCGAGCTAGTGAAATACCTGTTCCTTGCTTACCCCCGGAAGGTTCACGAAGCTACGACAGTTCCAGATCCAGTTCTGCGCCAGCATTAAGCGTAGTCACATAATCGCCTCTTCTTCGGAATTCGTCGTTTTGGGCTCTCTATGCTTATTTTGATAATAAATCACAATTTTAACATAAATCATTTCGTGTGACAACGTTCCCTCGTTCCTTTTTCCACTCTTAACCGTTACAAAGAAGATGGCCATAGTCCGCTCAATGTTACCACTTGACCGCTTGATTCGAGTCATGCCGTTTGGCTCGTTGGTACCGAGAACTGTTCCTCGATCAACTCGCGACCAAGGTTGTAACTTATGGTGAAGAAGAAAGCTCTTCAAGGTCCTCCCAGAACACATACCTTATTGTGTATCGTCATCACGGGCCAGGTCACCATCGCCGTTTGCGTGAAGATGTATTTCGGACGGATAGTTTATCTTCCTTCTGGAAATTTTTGTTGGGCTTAGCGACACCTTCAGCACAAGGCGCATATTCCAGAGCAACAAGTTGATGTTCATCACAATAGAAGATCTTGTCGAGTTTCGGTCACCAGGGACTCGGACATAACAGGTAAATAGCATAGACATTACCATTAACCTTGATGCAAAGGCATAAAATGTGCAAAATTGCATATTATTAGATAACATAACGTCGGAGCGAGCGGCAATGTGCAAAGTGTAACCTTTATGGGAAATCCAACCTGAGATCTTTTGTCAGTCCCCATTACGTTTAAAATATATTACTGCTATCCGTATGGACCTTGAACCTCATGAAGGTTTATTATCGTCCTTTACAGTGAGTTTTTGAATATTTTTCTTCTGCAACTAATGGTGCCGTGCATCCTTATACTGTACTATTGTTTACATGTTTTTATCTAACTTCGAGTCAGTCAGCCGACATTCGATGGTTAACTTAAGGCTATGCTATTGTTTAGCCATTTGAAATAGAAAGAGGCAAGAAGGCAGTCAAAATATAGCATACTGAAGGTATACAGAATTAATGGTTTATCAGATTTTTAAAACGACATATTATTTTTGAACAATACACGATTGGGAATCTTCAACAATATTAACAAATGTACCCCCAATGGAACCTTGTGCATCGTTGTGAATCTTTAGGTTAAGAGCCCGTTAGAAGTACAAGCTCGAACGATTGCTTGGGATTGCTTCGGATCCGCTTTGGCACCGACTTCCGACAGGTACGACGAACTTCTCGTTAAGGACACGAAGCCACTCGGCAGGAATTAAGTTTAATTGCTTCATCGCAGCATGTGGGACTCTGGAGGGGTGATAATTTCAATTATTAGTTCATGCCGCGTGACGAGGTTCGGGAACGATAATGATAATGATTATGGTTTATCGTACACTGCCAGTGGGTGGTTCCTGTAGCGGCACCGGTACTAATGACACATGCTGGACAAATTCACCGCCGTGTCAAATTCTCAATAATTCGATCTATCGAATAGTGGCTTTTTGAACAAAAGTTTTTAGAAAATTTTAGGATGTTTTTCCAAGTAGTCTGTGTAGTGGTGTATCATCTAAAAAGTGCAATATCAGAGAGGCAACAGTAGCGAAACGGTTAAACCCAGAGCAAAAATTTTCTGTGTTCCATTGTTCCTCTTCTGGAGAACATCAGGTGACGCTGATGGTTGTGAATAAATAGCAAGCTGTGGTGCAATATTTATAGTCTACCACAGATCCACAGATGGGTGTAGGTGGAAGACGGCCACAACGTTGGCGAAACGAATGGATGGACAGAATTTCAAGAGCAATGGACCGCCTGCTCAAGCGCAGCATCTGGAGCAGTGGGAAAAAGGTTCTGCGAACGGTTTTCAGGGGCTCGGTTTCAAAGAGGAAGTTTGTGTCGAGGGCTCACTGAAGGGAATGAAGGCGCCCATGCTCCCATTGCCTACCTCGTCGCATGTGTCGGCCGGTATGCGTAGCTTGTATTGGCGTTGCCACGTTTTTTGGGGTTGAGCGTCGAATTATACGGACCCGGTCGATTTTGCCGGGAATGGAAGCAAGGGGCTTCGAAAGGTGTTTCCCGAAAATGTCGGAACTACGATTGGCCCGACATTGCCAGGGCGTGAGTGAGTGTTGGTTTCATGTGGTGGGGGCGAACCAAAAAGGCAGGCTGAGAAGAACGGTGGATTTGTGGTCGTATCTGAATTTAACAGAAGGATGAGTTCTCGTGAAGATCGAGCTCCAGAATCACAAGAAGTTGGTGTGTGTGTGTGTGTGTGTTTCTGTGTGAATGTGTGTGGAACAATATTTGCTGTTATACATTATTTTCCGTACAGCATGAGGGATTACATTGTGATTTATGAAGGATCCCGAAGATATATGGTGAGAGTGTGTCGGCAATTTTTATTTGAAATTTTTCCTGCAGGTCACCCTACCCGGCTCAGATCGTAGGAGCACCAATGGTGAAAGAAACAAGAGCGAAGCGAAGTGAAGGATGGCTGTTGAGCCGGGGAGTCTGGCACGTTTTCTCAGCTCATTTTGTATTTCTCGGTCCCGTCTTCACGCAACGTCGCAACTATCCCCAAACCGTTGGACTGTGAATGTCGTTTATTTCGTTTTCGTTGGACAGAAATGTTTCTCCAATTTAAGCAATTTTAGATGATAAAAAAAAACAACGAAAGTATGTCTATTATGTTTCGAATAGGTTTCAGCAATGTAAAATAACTTGTAGATAAGTTTTTCATCTGTGTTTCGTCTTTTGCGACGGCACATACAATATACATTAACTATAATATATTTTTTTCAAAACTCATTTTTGTAGGTATTAGATAAACTGGCAGGTCGACATGATGATGTTAGGGTGCAAAAATATTCTCTGAACATAAAAGAAAAAACCCATTGTTTTTTTTATGGGTTGAGCTACAAAAATACATATATCATGGCATAAAACTAACTTTTCGTGACGATTACAAGTAGGCCAATACTTTTTGCATAACGAACTGATACGTATAGGAAATTAAACATAAGGTTACATTTTTGTATCGTCATGTACCTTGTCCTTGTGTATCCCAAACATGGCTTGGGAAAGCTTAGTCGATGCTTAGGTCGATGCTTAGTTAATCATTTTGGATAATACCATGAAAAAGAATAAAATACTATGTATCTTTGGCGTGGCGGAAGGAAGTAGGAGGGGAATATTCTTGATCTCGTGCCGGCGGTAGCCGTAACGTATAGCAAGATAAAATCTTGCCTAAACCAAAAATAGCTAAGAATCGCTTGACACAACACAATTTACAAAAAGCAGAAAAAAAAACATTTAAAACAAACAAACAAATAAAATCCTGGCATTATAGGAACAACTAATTTGTATGTCTTCAATCTGAAGCAATACGATGTTGTATTGTACGTTTTATGTTCATCGAAAATACGCTACGCTCCGAAAATACGGGGTCAAGAATTTCAATCGACATGATACAAGATACACCATGCATATCTAGAAAAAATATAGCTATACGGGATTAAATGAATTCTTTGCAAAAAATATATCCGTTTGGGTTCAGTTGTTCAAGGGTTCATTCATTTTCAAGGATTACTGCTTGTTTTTTTTTTATAATATTAGCGTATGCCATGGGCGTGCCATTTCAGTATTTTTAGTAGAATTACATAAATGAACGAAACTGAGTTTTACACATTTTGTGCATATTCTTAGCGTCACAGTTATTTTCAATGCCAGAGAGAATTGATCAACAATTTTCGAACGATCTTTTTATGACTATCTTTTTCTCGAACATCAGGTAATTTCTCTCGACATCATTAACTCACATTACCAAAATATATAATAGGCTACGTGTTAGTTGATTAGAGTTCACAAACTAATTCGTTTTTTATGTTTTTATTTTTAACTTTCATGCACCGAGTATCATAAAATAGTTAAAGAAATTTTGAAGCTATCACATTTTTATAAGCTTTTGTCATTTTTTCGTGCGTCTCTTGGCAAGACGGTAGATGGCAGTACACCATCTCCAACATAGACTGCTAATTGATGTAGAAAAAATTTAAAACAAAATCCACTAGAAGCTATACTCTTTTTCATGCAATTGCATGCATGCATTTTCAAGCAATTGCAATTTCATGCAAATAAATGAACGCGTTATATGGCAAGTTTCAGATAAAAAGATGTTGCAATTCTCAAAAATGTTCGATGTTTTCCAATACCATATACCGTGCTCATCGTGTATCAAATGAGCAAAACGAACAATCATAACTTATTGCCAAAGTCCAAAAATACTTGAAATCGAACTTCACCGTTGTTACCGTAACATATCTATCGTCGAAATGGGTGTCGAAATAGTAAAGAAAACAATCTCAACTAAATCGGTGTCATCCGACAGTGCGTCTAACTTGGAACCAACTTCCCGTCCATTTCAGTTCATTAATCATTCAATCGAAAAGTAGTCAGAACAATTGTAAAACTTCTCAAATACGACCATGCTCGATAAAAAAACAAAACAAAACTTGCAAATTAAACGTCGCTCCCCAAAGCTTAAGCCCGCGGTGCTGGATGATGACCACTCTTTTCAGAAACATTAGTCATGACATGGGCATCAAACATTGAAGCCGGTATAGGTACATACATAATTCATGTTATTCGATGAGAAAAGAGCTCTGATCGCGCGAAATGAAGTCATTAAATCAAATCCTCACGCATAATAAAACAATTTGGAGGAAAATAAGCTCAGGCGATGGGTTTTGTCGATTTGTCATTCGCTTTTGATTGTAAGCTCGTTGCGTAGATTTTTCTTTGCGATTAAAATTCTTATATTTTCCGCCTTCAGCATACGATCTCGCCGTTACGCAAATGTGCGGGACTGTGTGCGTAAGTGCTGCTATGAATGTGTAACGTTGAAAACGATCGCGGTCACATCAGGTGCGCCTTATGTGCCACGTCGTTACGTAATACAAGAACAGTGTGCACGCTCGAGGAGCAATAAATTAGTAATGCAAATTCAGGAAATAATTAGTCAAAATCATAAATTCATCACTGGCACCCACAATATGCCTCATTTAGAATATTTTATATACTTTAACCACCGTCATTCTGCTGTCGTTATCGTCCCATCGCACTGCGGAAGAAGGATATGTTTGCAGAGTGAGAAAATGAAAAAAGTTCCTTCCGAAGGGCCTGCGTGACGCTGGAAAGTGTTTCTAGCTCATTTATCATTCTCCCCAAAAAGCCGAGGGTCATTCTCCATACGCCCCCGTGCGGGAGGATTCAACGAGAAAAGTCGCGGATTTTTAGTTTCCCCGGTTACAAACGCTGTGGCCGTTCAGTCGTTCTGCACAACTGGCGCACGAAGCGGCTTGGATTGTGAACCTCCGGCGGTACCGGCGCATGAAGCAAGAGCTAGATGAAAATTTCACTTTCATGCCTCGCTCGACGCACATGCTAGGGGCGCGAGAGAACGTATTAAAATGCTTTATGGCCGAGAGTATTCACGCCATGAGAGTGAAACAAACACCATCGCATATCTCGAGTCACAGGATGTGCGTTGGGCTAGCGCACCTATACACACATCGCACAAGTTGGGGAAATAAGAAGGACGGCAAGCCGATTGCTGCTCGTAAATTAGGTGACGTGAGACTGGGACAGAGTGACTGCATTGACGCGTGCAGCAATAAAAGTGTCCGCCTCTTAAAAATAACGACGGAGGCTGTGTGGACCTCCCTTCGTGAGTACCTCGACCGATGCTGGTACAATTGCTTCATTGCTCTACCGAGGTCGGTGAGGCGATATAGTGAGTTATTTCGCGACCAAGCTATGAAATTTACGACTACAATGTACTACGAACCAACTAACATGGGCTAGCTGAGTGGCTGAGTACTTGAATTTACAAATGTGTGCGTTACAATGAGCATGCTCGTCTTTCGGAACAGAAAAACTCCGAAAAACTGAGTGTTTTCCCTTAGGAGAGTTTCCTACTTGGCAAGATCTGGGAACGAAGTAAACGCAATTATGGCGTCGTCAATCGCCAGTTAAAAGGATTTTCAGATCGTTCTCATAATTGTTACGACGGTAGCGTACAACCACCACAGAGACCGTGAATAGTGTTGTCGGCAATGTTCTCTCATGGAAAATGGCAATAACTACGTTGGCAGATCTAATTGCGGATCGACAGACTCTGTATAGATTTAACTTTACGATGGATGGGGCTTTATTGAAAGATAGAAACATGCCGTCGGCATTTGTTCTTTGTGCTGTCGAACAGAACAGCGAGGTTTATTCCCATTCATCATAATTCCATGATCGTACATTTTCAACCAAAGCTATTGCGATATTAGTTTTCGTAAATGATAGCAAGCTTTTAGTTTGAAATAAAGTCGCACATAATTTGACGCGACGTACTTTAGGACAATCAATACGATACCGCGTTTTTTGTCCACCATCCTCAAAACGCTTTTTGAGGATTCGCAGATCATTCCGCAGATTTGTAAATGATTAAGGCCCCAATAACAGACCACCCTACTGATAAAAGAAAAATAATGCCGATCATGTTTGATTGATAAGCTGGTCGATTCGTTTTCCAAGCTGTACATCTGACCAATTGGCCTCCGCTTGACAATTTGAAACTGGTGTCAACGCTGTCTCGTTACAGGCTTCTCATATGTACTAATACCAAATTAAAAAAGTACGTGAGAAAACTTTTAACGTAAAATTACCTTCAACGTGAGTACGCCGTGTTTGGTCTGTATTCGAACAGTGTGGTTACTCGCAACAACATTTACACAACGAAGTAGGTAGAGAAAAGCTAACGCAAAGCAATGTGTCTTGCATTTGTATTGCAGCCGAATAAGTAAAAATTTCCAACAATCTTACGGGCGACATGCTTACCGCAAAACAGAGCTCGCGACTTGTATAACTAAGTGATCGTCAGCCTTACGATTCAGCCTTACGTCGAAATCATTTCTGCGCGCCGTATAAGCATGGCAAGAGGCATCAGCACAGTGGAAACGGTGCAAGCAAAGGATTGAAGAATGCCAATGAAAGAAGAGAGTGCGTTTGTGGCAAGTCAGGGGTATTTTAATTCACTACACGAATCGCGGCAACAATGCGTAATTAAAATTGTTTGCAGATTTCTTCGCCTGTAGAGCGCCATTCATATCGTCATGGTTGCTGTTTGTAAGCGATCAGAAAGAGTAATCGATGGGTGTTATTGCGATTACGAGTAGGCGCACGGCTGACCGGAGAGTGATTATATTCATATTTAGAATGCTTTACGTCCGGCTCGAAATGCAGTTTCATATGAACGTTGCAAAGTGCCAAACGTATCAAACGGGGCAAACGTGTGAAGATGGATTGTGTTTAATGATTTATTGTTATTGAGCTGTTTTCGAGTTTGATGAGCAGCTCGAGGTTGAGTATTTTGACACTGTCGGAAGTGTTTTCCCTTTCTGCCATATAGAACTGTTGCCACTCAGTATTCAGCGAGCAAACAAGCCCAATTTTGCACTTTATACCAAACAATTTGCAAATAATGATACTGTCGCTGATGGTGGCCTGTGATTGCGTACAAAACAAATATTCGTACACGAAAAAATATGTCTTCATTTGCATAGATGCCATAAGAAATCGATGTCGCTTGCCTTCTTGCTCCAACATATGTAAGCATGTAGTTTTCGGATGTATGCGAATGAATTCGAATACACGTTAACTATCGGAAACAAATGTGATTTTTCTGTGTTTCTTAAAACGATTTTCCCCACTAATTGAGTCTTCTGAAACTCAGCCTTCAGGCCACAAAGCTTTAAAGAATGATTAAATCCAAGAGCAAATCAAGTTGCAAAAAAATTATTTTCAAGAACAACGTTACAAAAATACATATCAGAATAGTCGTTTAAAATTATTAGAGCGTTTCACAGCTTTTCAAACCTTATAGTTACTTTGATTATAAATGATATGTATGAACTAAAAACATGTATTCGTTGCAATGATTGTTTCACTCAATGTACTTGTGTATATTGTTGAATTTATTGCTTAATGTTCATTATTATTGCTTAATGTTCATGTACGTCACTAAATAAATTTTTAGTAGAAAAAAAGCTTCTTGAGAAAAATCTACAGGAAATCAAGAAACAATCATCTCTTGAAACGCAGTTCAGTTGTATAGTAAGAACGGAGGTACAGAAATGTGAAACATGGCCTCCCAGCTTTGACTGTAGCAAATAAAGCATAAAGAAAGCTAAACTTTCATGCCAAGCCAAAGAATAGACAAAATTATGTCACAAAAAATGAACACAAATCATTGTTGAGCGAAATGTTGGTAGTAAAAATAATAAAATATTTGAAAGATTCTTATGCTGTTTAACACGCGCGAAAGGAAAAGCATTTATAGCTTTAAGCGTGAAAGATACGACAAATACTAGACCAACAGTGAGAAGAGAAAACGATGTTGTGGAATTGATTACTATGAGACTCTTTGAAAAAAGGTACATTGCTGGTTTGGCTTATTTTCCCAGAACCAAAACGATCCAGATATATTTGCAAATATGTATACGTACAGAGCAACAAAAAATAACAGATTCAAAAGTCAAAATTGTGCTGTCGGAAGCGGCGGGAATCCTTGGATATGCTGGAGGTGAATGCAACGGATCGCTAGCTTCTGTCGTACTATGTTGGGCAGGCTCTATGTCCTATTCTGCTTCTCCTCCAACAGACGACAAACTTTTACAAGGCATGAAATGAAAATTTCCTGTTCGGTAAGGGTATCAGCCCGTCGGTAACGCAACGTCGGCCATGTCTTTTGGCCCAGAGTTTCAGAAACCGACAACCGTGCACGATTGAAATAGCTAAAGCACCACCACTCACACAAATGTGGCTTTCCGATGGGACAATCGAGATAGCACATTGAAGTTCTATAAAGCAGCACACATAGAAACCGTAGGAATGGGATGATAATTACTGAAAATTAATTATTGAACAACTGTTGATACTCCAAACAACTAGGCCGAGGTTACTGCTCTCCTAGTCAGCTATGTTACTGGGAGGCAACTGTGTATGACTCTTTCGCTCCTGCATAGGAGCATAATATCATTTTTTTCACTCTGTTATTGTTAGAACTTACATTTGACCCTTCGATGCACTCAGCCATCCGGGGTAGCATCTGCTGGTTTAAATGCCGTTTCCAAGATAATGAGACCACCCAGACGGCGGCTACTCAGACGTTCGTTTCTAAAAAAACACCGTTTAGATTTCGAGGCTAAATTCGGTCGTATCGAATAACTTGCTGACACAATTTAACAAAATTCAATGAGTACGTGGCCTCAAAACTTCTAAACAATAAAAAAAGGTACGACTACTTTTTTAACACATTTTAATTTTGAAACTCAACAAAGTTTTTCTAATGTGCAACCCAATATCCAGTGAAATATTTAATGCTATACTGGAATGGGATCTACAGAAACGTAACAGACGAAGCCAAGAAAAGGAGTTGATGTCTGAAGTGAACAGCACGAAGAATAATAAAACAGAAAACAACGAATAGAAATATCATGAAGAAAGCGAACGAGAGGAAGATAAAGGATCAAATCCACTTGCAGTAGCAAATGAAGAAATCGTAAAAGACTTGTTTCGTCATTTTATGGTTAGCAAATGGTTTTATGGCATCATAAAATCAAAATACCGTCCCCTTATTGGGCGGGATACATCCAACCAACAATACATGAGAACGATAGTGAATTCTCACCATAAGGAAGGGTCAGGTTTGTTGGTGGATGGAAGTATCGTTAGTTGATGGATAATTTCACACAGCGACGAAAGAAAAGCAAATTGGCAAAAGGCTGTTGCTGGTCGTGCGACCGATGGAGTGCCGTGATGATCAATACTGACCTCGGCAATATAAGGGTTGCGAACGTGGTGGAAAGTGAAAGTATCTTGACAATGTTTGCACTAGTGGCTCATGCTAATAAATATCCACCTGATGGCCACGCGTTGTACTAGTGTTTATTCAAAAATATGTTTTTTTAAAGCAGTTGACTAAACTAGTTCCGTTATTCAAATAAATACATATTTTATTCTATCAATTCATTTAAGATCACTTATTATACCTTTCCAAATAAGAGATAAAACAAAGAAGTTTAGTTTTGGTTCAATTCGGATAAATAAATATGTGTTATTTACAACTTTTTTGTTATTGTTAGTTTGTTATTTGGTTATTTTTTCAGGAACAACTATTTTTTCATAATAAGGATTAACATTTATTATCATGATCACAGATAAGGGCGAGCATAAAGCACCAGCTTTCGGGAAATTTTTTTAAACTGTGTGGCGGAATAAATTTTAATTAAATTCAATTGTAAATTGAAACGAACGCCCTTGAAAAATAGAGAAATGGTTTCGGTAAACTTTGGTAACGTGATTTTGGTAACGTGTTTTGTTTAGTGCTTAAGATATTAATATTCGTTTTTTATAGACAGATTCGATCGACAATTTTGTCAAATTACTAGAGTTTTATTGAAATTTATTATTTGATTTCTACACAGTCATGAATAAGCAGCAAAGCATCGAACCCAAATGTTATTAGTTAAAATATGTTAGTTTTGATCAACCATTTTAAACAACATTTTTAACATGATTCTTGCATACTTTTTCTGTACTCTTTCTCTGTGTGATGCTTTCTCACATTTAAGTGTTAATGACGATAATTTTTAGATTACCTTCTTTTCAAGCTGTCGCCGTCTGTTGAAATTGAGTCTTTACATTATTGACTAAGTGTTTGCAGTTTTATCTCGTATCTTATTTCAACGTTCTGCGATTTTACCTTCTGCGTGTTGGATGCGCACGAAAATACCCGATGCGCATGCTTTGGCGCTGTTGGTTGAATAAAACTCAGAGAATGCGCCAGAGTGTGCTCCCAACGTCTACATCGAGTTTCTGAGCACGGTACATGGCGTGGTGCACCATGCAGTTCATCCAAGAATAAAAACGTTGCGTGCGCAGCTTCGTACTTGCGAACAGAATAAGCAAGGGTCGAATAGGACAAGCATGCAGAACGTAACACTCAGATACAAAACAATAAAAATCAAGCATAAAAAACAACCTACGTAACGACAAATTCGTCGTAAGAATGCATACATGCGCTTGTTTTCATGCGTGTGCAAAGCGGCATCCGACACTGGTTTGGTTTTGTTTTATTATGCCTTTTTGTCTTGCATTTGTTCATTTGTTTGCTTTTTTATAAGCGATGGAAGGTACTACAAGGTTGGATGGGGGAACTGCTAATGACGAAATGCGCACGGTTAAGCATGTACTGATCAAAATAGCTTAGCTTGTGGCTTCAGCTGTTAAATGACGTGGAAGGAGAGGATGGCCGCAGATTTTGTTCAAAGTTAAACATCGACGTAAATGTTGCGTGAGAAGCATTTCCACGGACTTGTTTACATTACTTTTATGCACTCATTAGAGTAGCTCTTCATCTGCATGTAGTTAGCGAAGTGGTGATATTCGCACGCATCGATACCTGGCGTCGCGTAGCATTCTGTTTGTCATGTTGGAACAAAAGTCACGTCATAGCACCGCTGAGATTCAAAACTTATTCTCGATAAAACTGCATTTTTCAGGATAATTTTCAGCTGTTGTGAATAGAAAAATCTAGCGACGATCACAGTCGAAAAGTATTTTTGACTTATTCGATGAACGTTGGTTTTGTTGTACTAGAAACCAAAGGGATACAGACCAGTTTTGCGAGGATTTACGTAGAGTTATTATAAGACAAAAAATTGCCTTACACTTGCCCGTAGATTGATTACTTTGTAGTAAATACGCATGTCTGACAGCTATAAATAAACTGAAAATTTTGGCATCCGAAGGGGTTTAAAAAGTTTACGATAGATATCGAATATGTTAGAGCTAGTCCGTTAGTATCTTGCCCGTGCTTTGTTTTAAGAAGTTGATAATGGTACCAATCCAATATCAGAGAAGTTTTGTCATTCTCGTAAGATATATTACTCTTTTATGGACGACTAGCTTTGTTTTTCTCTCGTTAGAATCGACTTTGGTACAATGTTTGTTGATTGAGCGAGTGTGAATAACGTCGAAAACTTTGATAGATTGATGTAGCACTTAAAACATTTTTGTTTTGCTTTTATTTTGACAAACTAATTCACACAAGCATTTGAGTTTAATTGTTCAAAAATTTTTGCAAGAGTCTTTTTCGTAAAAGTAATGCTAAAGGAAAGCTTTTGGATAAATTCTGAGAGAACAAATTCAAAAACGCGTACATAATAGAGCTTTCTATGTTTTCAATACACAAAGCTATTCGATAAATCAAGAAAAAAGAAATTAAGTATATTGCTTCCGTCTCACATGCCAGACTTTTCGGGGTTTCTTCACGAAAAAAAAAATCGTGTAGAAGCTGCAAAGCTCCGTAATGAAATGCTAGCTCTATTCCGTTAGAATGTGCCAATATGGGCTAGAATTGCGGATTTGCGAAGATACAGAGAACGTCGTGGTGGAAGAAATGCAAAAGAATGTTAATTTAATTGACTCATAAATTTTCTTCCCACGACCGATGTACTTTACAGGAGAGCCAACATTATTTTGGAGTGAGGTCGGGGAAGAAATGATGTTGGAACTTTCTCTGAATCGAAGAATCCTCTATAGAATTGGGATTGTGGTAAAAACAAAAAACTGAATTAACTGGTTCGGCTAAAAAACCAAAACTGGACACGGATCGTACTAAAACCGGAGCCGGAATCAAAAGAAGGTGTAGATCGAGAAGAAATTCGTCTTTGTAGTCTTCGCGTTCTGTGTCCATAGATTGTAGCAAATACATTGTTGTTTTCTTTTGAACAATAGATAGTTTGAAAATCTATTCATGCTATTTTATCATGTGTGTGTGTGCACGATACTAGAGCAGACTTACGAGATTAAGACAAAACACAATGTGGTATGAAAAGATTTACATGTGTGGGGATGGCGCTCGAAAATTCGTTTGAAAATTCGTTAAATTAAGGCATTGTAACGTCTGACCATTGCTTTGGAGCTTTATCACCAAAAATTGACAGTTGATACTCTATGTCGATAGTGACACTCAATTTGTCAACCTATTATAAAACCATTAAAAGATGTATCATTCAACTTGGCCGATTTTATTTCGCTTTAATTCTCGTTGGTCAAAAACTGGGAAGCAAAATTATTTCAGAAATCATAAATAACGCTGTAATGTTCATAAATCGATTAATTTTGGTGACCAAATGGACGTGAACTGACCCAACACTGCTATACATATAGAGCACAAACAGAGGCAAACATTTTTATCCTACAACCGGTTCCATTGGAAAACTGACACAGAATTTTCATGCCAACCAAGGATTTTGGTAAACTGGTACCAGTCATGGCGGTTGGAACGCAGCATGAAAAATGAATGCCTCTCCATTGATTTATGAGCGCGTACATTTGTCGAAAATGCGAGCCAAAAATCAAAAGCCGTCATCAGAATTGGAATCTCCGGATTCGCACAGATAATATCTCTTCCGTTTCTAATTCTTTTCTTTTGGTAAATTATTCATCGTTTTATAGTTTCATCATTTTTATGAGCACTGCAAAACAAAAAAGTTGAGCTGGAAAAATATAAAATAGGTGAACAAACTGTACTAAATTATCTACCCTTTTCATTTAATGATTGAAATAATTAACAATAATCTTTAGAAAAACGTTTATTTTCTGTGGTTTGAATGTGACTCAAATAGGTCTAACGATTTTAAAAGTAATTTGTAGTGATGTCCAAAAACATGGGAATATGTGTATTACCACATTTGTATATAAATTTGAATTGCAACATATGGTTGCAACGAAAAGAAATCATATTTAAATAACATATAACATATAACATAGAAATCATAAATTAGAACATATTTACATTGCTGTTAAGAACTGTACATACTAAATATAATAATATATTATACTAAGTATAATTAAGTTCAGTATAATATAGTATTTGTATTATTGTTATTATTATTTCATCGTATTGTTAAACCAATTTGCTTCATATTACTCCATAATGGAATAAAGAGAGAATATCTGTCATCTATTCTATGTGTATCGGTATCAAATGATATTTTACCACAACAATTCTTCGTTTCGAAGAAGCCATACTTCAGCTTTTTCCTTGAATACGAACAAGTATTCGACATGTAGCAGCAGACGACCTAACGATGAACGCATAAGACGCGATGTACAAGACAACAAGAAGATGTACTAAGCGGCTTTAATGTTGGTATCACTCAAATTCCCTTAAGATCAATAAACTAATTTTATTTCGAGAAGTTTAATAAGAGAACAAATAAAGCAAAGTTTACCTACACATAATTCAATGGTCCCAACCAAATTTCAGAAGTTCCTCTAAAAACTATCATGCCACACAGGTTTTATGTACATTAACTGTAATGTCTTTTAATAAAGATATATTTATATATATATATATATATATATATATATATATATATATATATATATATATATATATATATATATATATATATATATATATATATATATATATATATATATATATCTATATATATATATATATATATATATATATATATATATATATATATAAATATATATATATATATATTTATATATGTATATATATATATATATATATATATATATATATATATATATATATATATATATATATAACAACACATATATATATATATATATATATATATATATATATATATATATATATATATATATATATAATAAATGTCCAACTATACACACATTACATATACAGCTTAGGTCCTAAGCAGGAAGCGTCAGTACTTGAAGCTTTGACGTTCAATTCTTCTATATATTTTTCACTATAAGTTTTACAATCGCTGGCGTCGACAAACTTGAAAGAAAGTTGTAGGGGTAGATGATGTGAAGGTTTAGGACATTTAGACGACCGGAAACAACCCGTGTGCGTGTCAATTCCAGGGTGGTACCAAAGCCACGAATGGAGGTAGTTTAATTTCATTTTTCGGCGGTGTGAGATGCAATTTAAGCTGTCGTATCTAGAACCATAAATCAAGTTGATGTATTGCTTCTTACGGTAAAAAGATAGATTCTATATTTTTCTGCAACGCTGTTTTCTTTTCCTTGAACCTTTTTTTGCGTCTCCTTTCCTACTTCTCCGACCCAGTTCCTTAAAGTGTTGGCGAACCGCAAAGAACGAACCGTAGAAACCGATTCTTGCCCTATTTCGTGATTCGCGCCATCGCCCATCATCCGATACTGAGGCGTTGATCTAATATTCTTCTTTATTCCTCCGCTGTATTCTACGTACCAGCATCTCTTGCAAGTAAACGATAAGAAAAAAGCCACCGCTCTGTGGTAGTAGAAAATGGAAGAAGATTGTAAACGAGCAGCTTTTAGCGACATGTATGTATGTGCATGCACGCGTGTGTGCGTGTGTTTGTGCAGGTTCATAAACCTCCTTGAATTGCTTCTGCGGCATCCTAGACCATGCGCTCTCGAGCACATGGCATGCAAAACGAATTCACTTTCATCGCTTTCATTCAGAGTTAATTATAAATTCATGTTTATTAGATCCACTGTGATAATTAGTCACCGGCAGTCGTAAACACGAAAGAGAACATGAATTAGACATAAAAGTAGAAATAATTTATATTAATAAAGAATTATGATTTTCTCGGTTTTGATGCAAAAAAAACACATTACACACTCCAGGTAAGAAAGGTTTCGTTTTATCTTTCTCACGCAGCTTTCGTTCTCTCATTCTGCCTTACTCTAGCGCATGTTGGTACGTGTTATAAAATGAAGAATAGCCTCACACCATGGAGGCGCATGTAGCAAGGACAAATGTCAAAATATAAATTTGGTAAAACCACTCTACAAACACCGTCCTCCTGCCAAAGCGACGTGTTTTGTTGAGAATCCTACCATTTCTCGTTACATGACTCCGCTTCTTGGTTAATGTAAATTTATTTCTTCCAATGCACCACGATTGTTGCGTCTCTGGTCAAATGAAACAAAAATGTACCGATGGAACCGGGTAAACATATAAAATTTTAAATGACAACAGTTGTTGCTCATACCGACGTGGTTACAGTGGGTGTTGAAATGAAAAACTAATAATTTGACGGGATTTTTTATGTTAATCTTTGGGCTATTAAATATCAACACAAATGTTATGTAACGAAAAGTATTTTATGAAGTAAAGCACAAATAATGTGGAAATAATCTAACTGCAAATTAAACAAAAGAACTACTTTACACTAAAACTAAAATAAGACTAGTTATTGTACTTGGTGTATCTACTGACCTTTGGGTTATAGACATCAACAACAATAACAACAATAAAACTCTTCTAATTCTAGCTGTATGATAGGGGAGTGACACTCGTAAATCTTTAACGTACCTCCTGGCGTGATGCGACTACTGGCTGCGAGGGATTGAGTGTTCGTATAAATCTATATGTGTATCTGCATTTCGTCTTCAGTTCCGGATGAATATCGAATTTCATGCCCAACGATGAATGTCATCCTCTTGAGCGGCCTTACCTAAAATTCTTCTCGCGGTTTTACGTTGCTCAGACAGTTTGGATCATCCATCTCCTTCTTTCTCGTGCATTGACACTGCGCCTCATGGCCCGGCAAGGCTTCCCTGCACGTGGAGCTACAATGCGCGTTGCCCTACATAGACTCAATTCATGAAACGCTCACAAGCAGGAAGCAGGAAGGCATGGAACGAGAATCGAAACGTGCGCCAGTATTTGCGCGTGTTTTCTCGGCGTGAAACCGGAAAAAAAGGATAACGTCATGTTGGAATAATTGCATAATCATTTTCACGCCAAACGGATTTCGGCGTGCTGCCTTGATTTATGGGAAAAATTAGAAAATGGAGGCTAACGATGCTGTTGCTTGCGATGAGAGGTTGTGGACTACGGTTTGTTATTCATTTTGAGAAAAAAAATCGAGCACAGTGTCTGCCATCGTGAACCATTTTTAAATAACATTTTATTTTTAAGAGTAAAACTTGGTTGTCCAATTATATCAGTTTTTAATCCAACGCTCCATGGTGATTGTCATGACGATTCTCAAGAAAGGCGATTTTTTTAAAACCATGCTGTTGATAAGTTCACCCACTGACACTAAAAGTATTTTAATGATCGGTAAGAATACAATAAAGAAATACTTTAAAAAATAAAGAATAAAAGTAAGGAAATACTTATCGGGATTTTGATTCCACGCCACTGTTTGACAGATAATCGAATACTGAAATAAAACATAATGATAAAAATCCACATGTTTTGGTACAATACATTTTAAATTGAAATTCAAATTTTCTATATACGTAATAAGTTTTTGCGCATGATCAAGCGTTATGTGTAGAACCAGCTATTTTGCAAACAGAGTGTTTTTGGATGCCTCAAGAAATTTTTTACGTGCTTCAAATTTTGTATTTAATACAAAACATAGCGAACGTTTGAATGTTCTATGGGGCTTGCACTTTGATCTCAACATCATGAATAAGTATGCTTCCAGCATAGTTCGATCTTTTCTAACATTGCTAATCATCTTTGCCTTTCCTCTAGTCGTGCGAGTACACCTCTATCTTTAACACCAAGATTTAGTTCTGGTTTTGTCAGCTAAATGTGAAATATATTTGAAAGGCCAAGGACAGCACTATATCGAACAACCCATTGATGTCATTGGCACATGAGCCTCTCGTTCTATGATACCAGGAAGTCCCAAAGAATTGCTTGAATGTCGTCTTTAATTCTTATTGCAAAACATGAGTTTCCACAGCAACATAATTGAAAAATGCGCAATGAAGCTTTCATTTTAAATTTAAAAACTATTTATTTCAACACGTTATCATTTTATCATACATGCTTCAGGCAATAAATATGTGCTACCAATTGAATTGAATAATCCTTCAAACCTTATTCATCAAGACGTATATAGAAGAAGGAGAGTACAATAGTTTTTCGTGATGCAAGTGAAATGTCTTATACTAAAACATGAAATAAAAACAAGTATTAATACAAATACCGTGCAATCAATGTTACATCAAGCTACTTTGTAAAATTTTTACTGAACGCCGTGGAATTTTTGAAATAGGAGTGTGAAATTTAGAAAAACTTACATGAATCAATCGGTTAAACGTTTTTTTTTCTAAATACTTTGATAAATAAATGTTATACAAATAAAAATCTGTTGCATTTCTTTACTTATATGTTTAGATTTTGATATTGCCACGATGTATTGATGCATCATTTAATTGATTATTCAACCTCGTTTGATAAATCCCAACTAATCTTGCGAGTGGATAATGCATCTGGAAAATCAGAGAACCTATCAAACTAGTAAACACTATGAATGTTTTAATATTTATATTTATTATGCCTACAATTTATTATATTGGAATACATTGTTTATATATAACTACTGTAGTTAAATATAATATGATATGAGTATGACATAATAAATACTGCTGATGCAAAATGATTGATTTTATTGAAAATCAATCACTTAAATATAATACGATATGAATATGATATAATATATACTCCCGGTGCAAAATGATTGATTCAGTGTAATTTATGTCAGAAAACAACGCATAATTAATTAGTATTGTCATTGTTATTAAGCTTTATTCTTGAACAAAAATTTGGTTTATATAAATATGACGCTTGGATTTTAACTTTATTGGACAGCTACGTTTTTTGGTAAAGCTTTTCGATCGTTGTTTTTTTGCTGAGATCTTTTTTTCTCTACTACCGCTACACTTCCAAAAGTAACATTAGCGAACAGCCGTTTCTGCTATAAATGCTCACAAAATGTGGTTTCTCACTTCGATTCCGTTTCACGCCGATGATGTTCATCTCTTGTCCAGTGCAAGCAGGAAACAACGGCGGGAAGCAACCACCAAATATGCATAAAACATTAATTTTTTAAATAATGTGGTTTTATATACGTACAGAGTCTTTATCTTCCCCGCCCAATACTTCCACCGATGATATCGTCTTCTCGAATTCCCAAGCGACCAAACCCCCAAAACCTTACTTGTAAATTCGTACGCTTCTTGTTTTTTTTTTTGGCCAAAGTGTTATTGCTTCTTGAATGCCTCCGACACCGAATTTTCCCAGCTACATCCTCTATTTTCACCCAGCCAGACCCTCCCAAATGATCGTTCTCGTGCTTCTCCAATACACGAGCTACGATCTTTTCCGAACTTGGACCGTCATTTCGACATCACTGTTCGGGGGTTTTATAATATTTTCATTTCTTTCATGGCTAATGTCTTAATTTTTGGACACCAACCTCCCCACTTCACATTGTACGCCTCCAGCGTGCAACTCTTCCCTTCTATACACATTAAAACGATGCTGTTGAACTGAAGCGATATTGGGACAATTTCGGGAGGCCACAAAGTGCTGGGCGGTAAACAACGGGGAACGCATTGCAAAGGAAAAATCATCATATATTTTAATGATTTATGGAGTTGTTAATATTTTTTGTTCTGTCGGTCATTTCTGCCATATTCCTCCCATACTCTCCATCTTTCTTCTCTGATCTCTTTATCCTTTTCTTTCGCATATTTCTTTCGTTCAGTTTTTTCTCACTAGATTTAATATGTTCCTCTCCGCACTATACGCTTTCCTTCCCAACATATTGGCCTAGGGCATCTTGTTTCGCACCTACTTTTCTCAATTCGTTTTGATTGTCCGACTTCTTTGTTGAATTGTTTGTTCTTTGCCAATCCAATTTATCCTGTGGTGAGTTCATTCATTTTATATAAACTTTAAGAAATCAAAATAAACAATTGTATTAGATTTTCATGTTGAATTTTAATTTATACATATTATAATTTTCCCAGTTTCATTTCCTTCATATGACACCAAAAGTTCAAACAAATAGAATCTTGATAAAGCTTTAGCTTCATATATTAACATATTCAAATTGAATCAATTATACGGACTATAAACATATAATCATAATTTGAAATAAGTATGGTAGTTTAAACATCAATTCAAATTCAACTAACCTTCAAAGTAGTTTTTTGAAATCATTCGATACGAAATTCGTGCAGCCGATACTAAACACAACTAGATATCAATAAACAGGTTTGTCACGGTAATATATCGATCCAATATACATTTACCTTACATCATCTTTTAATCGGCTTCGAGAGTCATTATTTGGCTTTAGCGAAGTCATTATTTGGATTTAGCGAACACTTTCAATTACAAGCTTACTAGAAACAGCCTATTAACTGAAATCGATATACACTACATCGAATCAAATTGTGTTACTGCAACACAAGTTAAAAAGTATAGATTCATAACAGAATCATAACAGGAATGCATTGCTCTATATTCTGAGAAGAATTCAAAATCAATCAAAAATGCTATCTCTCTTATATATGGTTTTAGAGCAAGATTTCTGGTGCCGGTTTTCTTCTGTTTAGCTATTATGAAGCGCTTCTATATATACTAGCTCCGTTAAAAATATATGAAACATTACGCAAGCATCTATGTGCAGTGCTGAGCCCAAAACACAACACAATGATCATTTATCACGCTCGTTTCAATGATTTTGACTGGTGTTTATCATTCATTTGCTGATAATTTTCAATTGTACCGTTTTCAGTTGGTTAGTAGAAAGGTGTTTGAAATGGAGGAAGAGTGTGGAATAAATTGTCGGTTGCATGGGTCGGACAAATATTTTGCAAACGAGGCAGATAAAATCCTTGTGGCAGGTCAAGCAGAATTAATTGCCAGGGCAATGGGTAGCTTCATGCACAATTGCATACATATCGCTGCTTCAACGAATTGTCGTCAGTGTTGAGATAGGATACGTGAATGAGCTTCTTTTACTTGGAAGCTCCAAAGTTGTTCCGAGCTGTTTTTGTCATGTGGTCAACAGATGGAGTGTTGCAATTTAAAGTTGGTATAGTGCTCGATCAATAAGTTATAAAAAAGTATAATATGATACACTAGAAAATACACAAGCAAATTCTGTTGTGTTAGTCGAAATATAATCAAAGCTCAATACAAACGAAAGAGTTACTTATATTGCCGACCAATTTATATATAAATTTCATTACGTTTATAAGAAGTAAAGTGTAAAATAAACAAAACTGTCACTTATTGCGCCAATCAATTTGCAACATCGTTTGGGAAGGATTTTCTATTGGGAAGCAAGCGAATGATATTTACATATGATTAGAGGCCACGCCAACACGTATGTTCCCTCAAAACGAGCCCATAAGCATTTTATGACCCAGGATAAGCATGTTATGACACCGAGTAAAATTCACAAATATTGTAGAATATTGCGAATATACGGAGAAACTGCTGCAAGGTACAATTGTACGAGGCAATTGAATGACAAACGTATTGAATATCATGCTGTATGGGGTCTCTTAGCCTATGGAACATGTGATCTCCCACTCCATTAGATAAAAATTTGTTCCCCATCAACTAGTGAACCTGGTTTATGATAAATGATTCTAAAACGTAGTCGTAAATAAAAAAAAAAAGTATTTTCCACATATTCCTTACATAAATATGGTTCAAACTTGTATCGAACATTTTGATTTTTAAGCAAACGTAGCGTTGTAATTTTGATTATATTTACTTCTATAACATAAACATTAAGATAAATAAGATTTTTATAGACTGCTTGGAAAATTAAATCTAATATTACATTATGATAACAGCAATGACAAACGTAATAATATAGTAAATTAACAATTTTGTCTACGTTTCCCTTTTTTAAGTGGCTGGAAGAACTTGCTTCATATCTAAGCCATGACAAACAATTACCATGGCTAAGCTAGCCCGCAGTGCGCAGAAATCGTTCACGTTGTACTGAGGAATAAACGAATAGCTTCGCACTCACTTACCGTCTTGCAAAGACCGTGGATGTTGGTTGTAAAGAATGGGAAAAATTGAGTTAGTTACTCGTTTTACAGCCTGTTAGCTTGAACCATCTTTCGCTTACTTGAGTGATTGCTATCACGCCGTCTCGGTTCCGTTCCAACACGCTCAATCTTCACACTCTCACGTAATAAAAACCGTCATCAAATGGCAACAGTGCCGGACACTTTTCGTGAGCACTGAACGAATTATCCCCGACGGTAACTCACCAGATGCGTACCCGTGCGAGCAAAAGCGAGAAAGAAGGAGAGTGAGCGCCAAAAATATGGGTTGGCTATAAATAACATTTTTGTGCACGGGTGGAATAGAAAAAAGCGTAATTTCTCATTGGCACCGACAATCCATCTTCCCGAACACCCATGCTCCTCGTTGCTCTCGTTTCGACCATTGCCGTCGCGTATGATGTTATCCTGTTCTGCCGATCGCGTGCTGCTCGCTACACGCTGAATGGTTTATGACGATTGCTCCTCCTATTTGCTGTCACCATCTTTGTTTTGTTCGCCTTCGGTCCCGGTTCCGTGGTGTGCGTGCACCAGCTCAGGGGAAATCGAGCATATGATTTTAATGTTTTTGCACTCCATTCGACCCGGTTTTCCGTTGTTTTGGCTGGCCAGAGGCCTCACTCACACAGATTGGGCACCCTTCGTGACAACATCGAGCACGTGCAAGCGCGCCCAGACTTCCCTAGCCCTAAACCCTAGCCGGAAGGAGAACGCGTGCAGCGAGATAGAGCATAATCGTGCTTTATTGTACGATTCGGCTGAGTTATGTGCGTACACCACATCCCGCCCTCGGTCCTACTTGGTGGCGGGTTACCATCCCTCGAAAGGGCTGAGACAGCAAGGGGTGCAGCAAGGACGGCCGCGAGCATGGCCACCGCGTGGCGCACACACTTGGCGATCGTAAATTTCGGACGGCTCACCTTCGCCGCACACTATCATACGCAGTGTGCCGGGGAGAATACCGCGAGAGCGCACACGGAATTCTCATCGTAAATCTTGGCTTGCTCGCGTATGCTTTACGAGCGCAGTCCCGAAAACAAAGCAAACGCGACGCCACCATCGGTGTGGTGCGCGCACGCCATGGTGGTGCGTTTATCTCTTTTTATCACGTAATTGATTGTTATTGTTGTCTCACCTACAGCGTGCGGCTCAGAGACTCAGCACGCTCCCACCCACCCACCCACAGTCAACGCCGTCTTCGGCCGATGAAGCGGCATCCATTCGAAAGATGGTTTATGTGAGAGATTCTCCCGAGTGTTAGATCACGTGCTGCCAAGAGAAGCGAATCGAGGAGAAGAGATTGGACCAGAAAGAGAGGCATTTTTTTTTTGAGGAAGAGCAAGTGAGACCGAGTATACGGTCGCACAAAAATGTGCGACGAGGAGCAGCGGATTAAAGCGCCCGCGTGTCCGGTCCCGCAGTCGTTTGTTTATGGGCTGCTATTCCAAAGGAAAAACCGCGGCACCGAGTAACCTCATGAGTGAGTACTAAATCCCGCGTCTGGTACAACCGTGCGGCACATGTGAGTGCATTCACAGACTCTCCGCATCCATACAACGAGCCACACAGCTGGGCGAGTTGTCTCACTCGTTCTATCTCACTTTCACACACGCGCACTCTCGTTCCTACCAGCAGAGGCGCAACTCGGATCTCGGCGGAAGGGACAATCATCCATCAACGATGGAGAGGTGAGGCCCGTTCCCAGACACGCATACTAACAAGCGCCATCAAAGGGGCAGCAGCGTACACACGCAGTCTCGGTCCTCCCAGCTCGCCTGTTGGCAAAGCGCGGCCAAGAAGGGGCTCTCGTGCTCAACACGACCACGACTTACGGCCAGCCAGCTTGCCCGAAGCCGGGCCAGCCGAGAGCGAGCAGAAAAGAAATCGTATTTTATGGTTTTAGTTTGATAGAAATCGTAAAGAAATAAACATCAATTAGAAAGGCATAAACACGGACAAACAGAAGAACATCAAACAACACTTGCAGCCGAGTTGTCGCTTCCTATTGCCCAAGTAGCCCAAGTGCGTGTAACCCGTTTTCAGATTCTCGATTTATTTGTCATTCATGCCATCGGCCGGCATGGCTGAGTAACATGGGCTGGCATGGCATTTCACAGATAAGCGCAGCAGATATTCAGCACACTTGAGTGACAATTGCCGTGCTGTGGAACGAAGAAAGTGTTACCATCAGTGCTGCAAGGCCGACCCAATCTTCAAGGCCGTGTATTGCGCCCGGCAAACACGGCTGAGCCTGCTGAAGTAGGAAAAGACAATCATAACAAATCGTAAAATTTTATTACACTCCCTCGTGGGTATCAGACCGTCCACCAGCGCTCCAAACAGGGCGAGTCGCTCGGCAAACTTGTTCTGAGAGGATGCAGCGACCTGTAAAACTGTTGCCGTTTGCCGTGTGATCTGTGACGAAGAAGAAACGAAATTGATCACGCGTTCGACTCCTTCGGTAGTATGGTGCGTGCCTCGTGTGAATGAATCGAATCAGCCCATCTTCGTGCGTAAATTCATCAATGTGGGCTGTGTAGTGTTGAAGCCAAATCAAATTCCAGTGCGTGTAGTCACGAGCAAACCA
Organism: Anopheles nili; assembly: GCF_943737925.1. Lineage (NCBI taxonomy): Eukaryota > Metazoa > Arthropoda > Insecta > Diptera > Culicidae > Anopheles > Anopheles nili. Next base: position 47,867,127 of record NC_071291.1, on the reverse strand, counting down.
AGAGATCACAAAACTTTACACTAGTTGAAAAAATACATGTACCCAACGAAAACAAGTGCAATAGTGTTCGCTGTTCCATGGATTAGTCAATAGTTTATGTCGTATGTAGCGCTGAACCGATAGAATCGAATCTCACTAGAAACAGTGTACAAGTCATCCTGTGGCTCGAGCGTAAAAGAAAACATAAAATGTTACAAGTAGTACTACAAATAGCGCTTCCCTAAAGTTTTCCTTTTTGTGGGCACTAGTGAAAGCTTTTGTGTATGAATGTGTGGGTGGGTGTGTGTTCAAGATCAATAGAAAATACTGAATTTTTGTAAACATTGTCGAGCATAAGAACCAGGATGAGAAGAGCACAATCGCTAATGTGTCAAAAAGTATCTACTACATAGTGCTGCAAATTATAGTAAATCTAATCGCCAATAGAAATTGAAACCAACTCTCTGTGTGATCTCTGCACCAATGTTCCGGTAAAACATGTCGTTTGAGCCTCGAGTCGTCTAATTTGTAAGTAACCGAATTTATTGTATATACAACCGAAACCCCGTCGGATCAATCATAACCTAACGCTCTATAAGCGTTACACTGTAACAACCAGCAGTAGTACACTGCTAGAGTTAAACGCAATAATTTCTTCAATACTGCTGTTTACCATGCAAAACATTTACGTTAGGATGTTCACGTGCCTAATCTCTAAATATTTTGTTTATGACATTGTACATTCCAAAGCAAAACAAAGTAGCAAATTGGTTTACTTTACGGTGCTGAGATTGAAGTAACGTTCTTGTTTATTTTCGGAGGAAGACTTCTTCTGACAAGGTACTCAATGTGCTACAAGCAATTTGATGTTTTTGTCACCGGATTAGTTGAAAGATTTATGAGCATACAAATGTCTAGAACAACTATGTTATGCCGGTGAAGAATGTTGCACGAAAACAACTTTTGTAGCTTCTATAGGTGAGTTGCTTTATCATTCAATGAGCTTAAAATAGTTTTTATCGGATTTTTACTCTTTATCAGTAAAAATTTACTAAAGTAATACACACGTTACTTGAACTAAATTTACTGCGCTGTTTCTAACGCAACCGAAATTAGAACTCAACAAAAATGACTCTTCAAAAAGCCCTCGTGTAGCCTGTGCAAGTTTATAATTAGTTTATATGTCCATTGAAGTTCCGTGTTACTAGGTTAAATTACAGGTCTCTCTGCTTTCCTTCATCATCTATCCCGTTTTTCTTTATATTTGCCCTTCAAGTTTTCAAACGTTGATACCATCCCCTATTTCTTTAATGGTTTTTGTTACTGTCGTTTTTTGAACCTCTCAACAGGTATGTGCTATTGAAATACAGGTTTCTTTATGCAGGGTCATACAGTGTATAGCCTTGCTCAGAGATCAATAAAAATCATGGGAAAAAACTTTGAAAATCTTTCGGCCAAATATGTTTAGGGTGGGTGTAGCCAATGTTACCATCCGGTATTACTACAGGTGGTTTCCCGTTGGCAAGTGAAATACAACTATTGCCCAGCTTTTGACCCTGGTAATCTTACGTAAAACCTACAAATGATACCTCACAAGGTTACGATTGTAAAAAATTTTCTGAGCCATAATAAATCATTTAACGATACTTTTAAGAAAAAGTTGCAAACTTATCCTTGAAAAGCACGCACGATTTTCAGGTACTTGGTAGGTCTTGGGCTGAATCCAAATATAGGAAAATAAAGCAGGTTCATATATGTTGGTTTTGTACGAAGAACGCTTAATGTTTTGAGTTTTTTATTCAGCTTATGCCCGTCGGCATTTGATTACAGGTTTGGCGCTACACAGTTATTAAAAGAGAAAATCTTGTTGCAGCTAAGATTCATTTGTTGTTATAAGGTTTTATTTTCAAACATGTAACATTAAGAATTATATTAGATTAAAAGTAATATAATACTCTCAATGAGTGGTAACATTGTTGCACAACTCCAGATATGCTCACAGTTTAATCAAATGTATTGCGTTCAGCGACCGAGCTTTTTTGTATTATTATTGAAAGTAGAAAAATGAAATACCTCAAATTGGTCTCACCATAAAGACCAGGTCAAACGGTTCCCGGAATACACAGACTGAAAGAAAGGACAAACGCCAAAAAGAACAAGCAACTTGTGAACGGAATTAAAACAGCTAAAACTCGTTTTCAATTCGCCTGATCGGTCCATCGATTTGTGTACCTGTAGCAACGGTAGAGATTTTGAACCATCTAGTCGAACTCAGCGATTCGTTTGGAACGTTGGAGCCGTGCTTATCGATCGGTTCTTCTCGCTTTGAACGACTGGCACCCGGCAAGTGTCTCGCGTTCCCACACAACATAACGTGCACGCAAGCCATGTCGACCGGTCGGACGTAGTGATTTCTTGAATTGAAATGTCTTTCTTAGCGTTATCGCGGAAAGCCAAAAAAGTGGCATCTGCTTGTCGAAGGTTGTTCTCAAAAGGCGATTGTAACTTACAGTATTCGACTCCCTTAGAGAATCCCCCTTCTTTGTGGGTCGTCCCAAGTGCCTGTAGAATATGAAAAGTAAACAAAAATGTACGAGCAAGAGAAAAATAACCGAAAACAGCTGAGTGCCTCATCGCTGGCAGCGGTTAAAACGTGAAGAGATATGGAAAGACAGTGGAAGAAGTTGCGTACGTGCCTCGGCCGCGTGATTTTTAATTTAATAATGTACGATTATAGAGCACATAATTTGCATTATGTTAATTTAATTATGCCCTACACGATTTAAGCATTATTATTGTTATGAGTTCAAAAAACCAGCCACAAATCACACCATTTTGCATCCGCTTTTGCACTGCACGGCCTTTTCCTGTGCGTTGACAACCCACCAGTGTATTCCGGTGGCGGCATCCGGTGGCGATTGGTCACCAACTCTCAAACTGTTTGACAACCAGCACCTAGGTTGCGGTTTGTATCCGAATCCTCTCGATGGCCTCGGCTACAATAACACCTAGCATAAGCAATGCTTGTTGCAATGCTGCATACCGCTATTTCTCCAAAACGCCGAACAACCCGAGTGTTCACTCGTTTCCATTGGGTAAGCCAGAGGATCATTCGGCTCCACTAGAGCCCCGCGAGTTTGTCCCCGAATGGCACAGCAAATTATGAATGCATACATGCTCCACGGTCACGTACGAGCGCGTATGCGTACGCGTTTGGCTCGCATGCATAAATTCATGCTGCTCTGTAATTGTCCGGTCATGTTTCGTTGACACGATACTATGACGATACCTTTCGGCCCGGTGAAAAGCGATTTCAAGATTTAGAACTGTAGCTCAACCGTTGGTGTGTTTAAGCTTCGGCTAGCCATCTCCAGACCAGCTGACTTTTACTTCATTTGGGATCTCAAGGCTCGTCTAATATAATAAAGATGGTTTCAATGTGATAAGAAAACCAACGTGAGAAGTGTGTAGACACGAGCCAAGATCAATAAGGCATGTTGAGCCAGCCTTTTTGGACAATGCTCAACTACTCGTATAAAGCTCAATAAACACATTTCAGTTTAGTTGAAACATCTACGGTTTATCCATTGACTTATTCAAGTTAACAAAAAAAGTCGCTTCTAAATGTTTATCGTCTAAATATACAGTGTAACTATTCATTTCACTCTGGTTTCTAAGCCACATCAAGTCGCATTATTATTCGTGCCATATGTTATACTGACGCACTCGAAGATTTGCTTCATTAATATGTTGGTCACAATCGTCTCTATCGGTCACCATCACTGCGCCTTTCAACATGGAACTTATTCCGTAATCCTTGCCGGTTTGTCACAGTTACTTTCGTCTTCATCATCACGAAGAAACCAGTAGGTGAATCTTTAGTTTTCTGCGGCTTTCCCAAAGCCTCCACAAGTCCAGAGTTATAGGTGACCATTGTTTTTGTCACAATGATTTACATTTCAAATTTGCACTTCAGTGCAGACCTTACCTTCAGGAAACGTGGATCGTGGAATGCTCATACTATTGCATACAATCTAAATGCAGCAAGCGTAATCTTGACATTCATATCAACTAAGTGAACACTGATCTGCTCTCACTGATCATGAGCGCTACGAAGATCCGCTTTCATTTGATTGCATTCACAAAGATACACGATAAACGTTTTGCACTTAAAACGTTTATTCATAATGATACTAGAATACAGAGACTACACTATCCAGGGAACTTTAAAACTAAACTTTCAGAGGAATTTCAAAACTGCACTTCATACGGCGTACCTCAAGTAGTTTAACAATACATGTCGCTATCGATAGTTAAAACAGGTTTGTTGTATAAGCAGCATGAATCTAGCATGTTCTTAAACGCATGGCGCAAACAAAATGAAGAAAAATGAGAGGTGCTGAAGTAAGACATTTTTTGTCAAATAAAATTATGCAATAGATCCTTTGCAAGGAAGGCATTCACGATTTTTGATAAATTGACACGCATTTGCTTTTTCACGGTCCCTTCAACTCCGATTTGATCGGCATCACGTCAAACGTTTAGTTTTATTCTATAGTTCAACGATGAACAAATTGTTACGGTAAATAATTTCACCATTCGCTGCAAGAGCTCTCGATACTATCAGCCACTTCCCTACTCGGGCCTTTTTTCCCGTCCATGGCTCTATGATGCGAAATTCACATTTTTGATCCAAACAACCCATGCGTCAACTGTGTCAACACCGACGAGCTGTTTTACACGCGTCCAGACACCGATTTTTATACAGATATAAAAAAGTGATCACTCGCCTCATGGGCCACCACGTTTGTCTCATGGCTCGCGCTTAGGGCAGTGTGGAATTCGCTGCCTATACCGTTGAATTCCGCACGCCTTGCCACCCAAGCACTTAAGAACAAACGGTGTGCGATGGGTGCTCTGTTCCCGCGGATGACGTTTTCGTGTCCAATCCATTCATTTTTCTCATCGATTTCTTTTTTGCGATCTTTCACTCCTGGTAACGTGCGATTGCCCATGGTAACGTGAAACGAGTTTTTTGCCCATGGCCAGCTGGATATCACCAACGCCCTGGGTCCTGCCTTAGCGAATGATGAAGAATGCAAGAGATGTACGTTTCACTATGTATATGTGTATGCTTGTGTCGCCAGGCTGGGTCGCGAACTGAACCGAAAAAGAGACACGTCGGGGCAATGAAGTGATTTATTGTGATAATAATAATGCAAATTTCCAGTCTGCAGGCCCATGCCATCCACACCTCGCGCTGCACACGTTGCCCACTCGTTTCAACCAGCTTCGGCGGAACGGCTGGATTGAGAGTTTCAGCTGGTAAAATCCAATGCTCAGTGAGTATTCTTTTGAACAAGTTTGGAAAATGAAACGAACAGTCCCACATGTTCCTCATGGAGCAAACACCCAAACGAATATGTGTACGTAAATTGGAATGAACAGGGATAATGGTGAATTTTCAACTGATCCTCTCCCACATCAAAGTTTTCAATCATAATATCTAGTCTATTTGTCCATTCTTTTATCGCAGTTTAGATTTATTCAGATGATATTCGATGTGCTGTAATAAGCTAAAAAAACCTTCAAAAACTGTGTCAACTAAACAGTAACGGTTAAATATCATATCAACAGCATAGTCAAAATTATGTGTTAAACAAAATTTTGAGTCAAAAAACTTTCTAATAAAACATTTACATTGAAATTTATCGAATGAAATCCAGCGTAAAATTATGCCGGATATCATCTCAAATCTTCCCTGTTTCTTTTTCAAAATTATGCAATAACCATTTTAGAAATTTTTTATGGGCGCAAATTACATGCTCTTAGACATGTAATTTAACGCGAGGTCGTGAATTTAATGCTAGTAGTAACTTGTAGTATCAGTTGGTGCATTACTGGGAATAGTGCAACTTTCATCAGGTGAACCCAATGGCATCTATATTTGTCCTGAAAGATTGCATCAATCAGGAATTTCGTCATCTGTAACAGGCGGATTATCAACATTCGACTGAAATCTGGATCGATTTACAGAAAGATAGCCGAAGATTTCATTTTTGATACGTATTAGAATCGAATGTTTTCCAGCCCATGCATTTCAGACACTTATAAAAAAACGTAATATCCTATGATAAGCGAATCAATATCATCCTTTTGCATGAATGAGCACTATAACATAGTAACATGGTAATCTGAATTCCGCAATTATAGTTTCGTTTGTTGGAACGTTCATCGACTTCATTATATTTTCCATTACTATTACAATTGCAACATGATTGCAATGTGTTCAAATGTTAGAAGTACGTTTTAACCAAAAATGCCACAAATGCCATCAAACCATAAACAATCGTAGAATGTGTTTATAAAAATTTTTTGCTATAGTGTAAGCAATAGAAATAACATCTTTGACATCTTCTCTACTTCCCATTTTGATCATGTTTATAGAATTTGAATGCGTGGGACTGTTTCCATACGGTTTAGCATGAAAAAAAATTGTCGCATCATTCTAAGCATGCTTACGTTGAAGCGAATTTCGTTCTATCGCTTAGTTAATTTAATGAATAACAGGTGCAATCACAGACTGTAAAGCTCTATCGTAGTGGTGAAATCCAACCGGTAATGGAGAAACGCCCATATATTTTACATCAAAAAACGAAGGAGTGAAAAAGAAGGTGAGAGAGCGAGAGAGAGAAAGTGAGTTAGAGAAAGGAATAGATATATTATAAAAATAACCACAAGGACAGGCCAAGTATGATTTTTAGAGTAAGAATATGTCTGAGGAAAAACGTCCACTGACAAGCACGAAGAAAATTTTAATTAACTGCAAGTCCGCCACAAATGATCACACCGCATCACAGGACGCATCACTCACGCGCTGTTCACAGGAACTTAATTACCGATGGTCCATGCCTTAAGGCAGACATTTGACATCACTGCATCTCAGATGACGCGTTCAAGCGAAACATTCTACAGGAAATATTCAAACATGTGGACCACTTCCTTTATATCGAGTTGCATAAGTCTCTATCGGTGTTAATTTTCTACAGCTTTTTGTTAACCTGAAATACTTTCAAAAGTTAAATCAATTTAATTTTTTGACTGAGAGTACTTAGGAATGCTGTGTTATAATAATAAAGCGATGCAATGTAATGAGAGTCACGTAAAATAGTTAACCGCCACGTAAACCGTTTCCACTAAATTTAACTACAAAGTATTAAGCAAGTTGTACTATTTTTACTTTGCAATTTCTACTATTACCATCAATGACATATATGAATGTAACGTCATAAGGGGAGAGTCACTGTTCAGTTTATTAGATTAATTTTAGATTTTGCAGTACATTTCAAACCAGCATCTCTTGAATATTGTGCGTAGTCCTGTCCGTATTATTTATCAATGCTCTTTGCACATTCAAAGCAATTTGCACGTGGCAATGAATGCCCGCGCAATATTTCATAGAACTGGTCGTGCAAAACGGTATACATTTTTAAACATTATTAAAAATTCCATGAATTGCAAAATCATTTTCCATTGTGAATGGTGATAGAACATGTTTTATTGCTGTATTTAGAAGCCACCCAAGCCAGTGTTGCCTTGCGAACGGTTCTAACCGAAGTGTAACAAACATGTAAGCAAACAAACATTTTATAAGAAATAGTAATAAAAAAAACTCAAATTATGACAAAAACCTAACTATGAATAAAATATTTGCTCTCAGCCAGAACACAATGCGCCCTTCATGTAAGAAGAGTCCTATAGACGTTTCACTATATATCAAAAATGTAAAGTATTTCATTTGCGATGAAAGCGATTATCATTTTGAATGTACCTAGTTCTACACAGGTACTTTTAACACCAAATAATGTGAAGGCAGGTCAGTGTCGAAACAGTTGAGTCATACGGTGAGGTTTTTTTATGCCACGACTGTTCTAGATTTCAGAAAACTTTTGTTAAGCATCACACAGTGCACGGTCTATTACAAAACGAGCTAAGATTGAACACTATCACACATACAGTAACGGTTAGCCAGCACGTACATTCCAGTAGTACTCAAAGAGCACGAGGTTGAGTTCCAAACACATTACAAAGGTTAGAAGGTTCAAGTTCAAACGTAACGTCAGGGGTAGATTTCCGCAAAGCTGTAATATTGGCCAGCGGGTGTTCAAGAAGAGGATAAAATTTATTGATTTATTATTAGACACTCGCGCAGTTGCGTTTCATTCTATGTTCTCTGTATCTAGTGCTGTGCAAACCTAGACGTCCGTCCGTCGCAGTCGCTTATTTTTGGCAGTATAATAATCAACATACTATTGATATCTGTACCATCGTTTTAAAATATTACTCTGTACTACACAAAGATAGTCACGGATATAATTAAAGGCTAGTATAATAACATAATATATGATTTCATTGAATGCTAGCTATCGATGATTTTATTATTATTATCAAACGAATAAGCTATAGTAACATATGTTAGCATCACTAACCTAATTCGTCATCAATCTTTAACCTAGAGTAGCCGTACAATTACATAAGTGCAAAAGCTACGATAGCGTAGTTTACCATAATTATGAATTTATGAAGTGTTGGAATATGTGATTTTGTTTTATTAAATTTGTTTGCGAAGGTACCTATTTTATTTTATACAATTGCGTGTTAGTATTATATGATGGTATAATCTAGGAGCATGGAATATGCAAAGGGTAAACGTTTTTATGTACCGATGCTTGCACACATATTAACACAGCAGACCAATACGTTACCGGAGTCGAGATTCTATGGCTGCCAAATACCAATGCAGTTATGGTCGCTTCCTGACTCCGGGCTACCCGTAGCAACGCACTATCCCTGGTGAAAACTTTAGGGAGTATGTGTGCATCTGATGGCAGGATAATTTATGTGTGTTTCAATGCACCCAGCCTACCATGTTCTTACTTTCCATTTCTCATCATCGCATGCGGAGCTCTCTGGTGTTACTACATCATCAGGCACCTCGGGCTAGCAGTGGATTGCAAGTTTGCAATTTTCCCCAAACGGTTGCACACTTTCCAAACAAACAAACACTCACACATACACGAAAGCTGCGATGGTAGTATGTGCGTGTGGCATAGTAAGCATGCAACGCAGAGAGTGCACGTGTGTTGAGCAATTTTTTGGAGCCGACTCATGTACTATCTCCAAAATAATGATTTTCATTGCCGAGGGAAATTGCACTACTAGCCATCGCATGGCAAGCGAGGTCTAAGGTCCATCCGAGCAGCTGAGGGAAAACCAAAATTAATGACTTTTAAAGCGTTTCATTTCCCCGTTCCATATGCAGCGAACAAGAAAACGAGCGTGCTGTTGCAGATGGTAAGTCTGACTGGGAGAACGGGTTCGTATGCAGCAAATATAGCGTATGATATTAAAAAATCTCAATCAATGCTCGGAGTTTGGTCGGGTAACACGGCATTCACTGCCTACATGTAGTGTCTGCTGGCAATACGTTCATGCTCTTGCAGCAGAGCACAAGCCTCAATGCACAACATCCGGGTACCTGTACTACATATAGCCATGCGAAAGTTATAGCAGTAGTTGGGTACGAATTCCTCTCCAGGTTCCAAATCGTGCTAGCGACCCGCGTAAATCAATATAAATTCCATTCAGGTGAACACGAGGACTGACGCCACATGTGTCCTTCGCTCTTGGCTCTAATTTCGTCCTTTCCGGCCTTCAAAAAAACATCAGACTGAGCAAGGATCCAAAATCTCAAATTATTGCTCAGAGCCGATGTGTTTCGCAGTAGATGGCACAGTTGCTTTGGGTGAACGTAGCTAACAAAATGTTCTACTGGTTGCTGCCTAATATGCGTCAGGTAGCTACGTGAACAGGTCGGCAATCGGAAGGATTGGATATAGGAGGGAAATAAATTAAATTTCCTCCCATTGGGTAATATGTTGTCCTTACACTTGACCAGTCAAGATAGTTTTTAATACGTTGCTACAACGCAGGGGCAGCGGACGCAAGAATTTGCAGTAGAAAAAATGAATTAGTTAAATTAGTTATGTACGAAATACTGATCATACGTATCGTATCGAATAGTGTAGTTCTAAGTGTTAGTTTTAAAATTTGACAAACTGGGGTACGTGAAGCATTATAAAAATAGCTTATTCGGTAAAAACGATTTAATCGCATTGTAATTGTCGTTTTTTTGTACCACTGTTTGTATCACGGTTCTAATCCTTAGTTAACATCGGGACTAGATAAAGTATTGCTATTTATACGTATTTATACGTCCTATTGAGGACAATTCCCAAGAAATTCTTACTAATTTAACATTTTCAATCGGAAATGAAACGGAAATGTACATAATGTGCGTTGAATTCGCTACCACGTCGTTTGATCGATGGAAATTAAAACCATGTGTGTACCATAAATATAAGCTAAGAATTATTTTTTCATTGTTATTTCCAAGTAAACATAATAAAATTGCAAATAATAAATCATGATAGTGTGCCAAAATCAAGCTTTTGAGATGAGAACAACCATTGCATAAAGCGATAGCCAGAGATGAATGGAATGAGCTAAACTTGAATGTATTTTTTTTCTATCATT